>NC_053164.1:157987963-158080463 GCF_016835505.1 Polypterus senegalus | reverse complement strand
TTTTACAATTGTATGTTAGTGCTAAAGTGTTTCCTTGCTACCAGTTATGAATATTCGGAGGTCAACATACCACATCAGATTTGTATAATATGTTCAAATGATCTCAAACCATAACCTTGGGCCCGACCACCATCAAACCACTCCATGTTTTATATTTGACAGTTGAATTATAGCCACCAGTAACCTTATGGGAATGCCATTTGTCATCATGATACCCAAGTTGTACTTAAAAATAAATAAATGCTTTCAATAACAAAAAAGATCTTTGTTTGCTAGTTGAGTGTGTTAAATGGGTAAGTAGATTTTTAGACATGTAGATTATAATTTAGAAAGGTATGCAGCTACCATTATGTACTCTATTTAATATGGAATTATTTTTTTATTAGATAAATGATGCCACCACAGATGAAGACCTGTCTAATTCTGTTGAGTTGGCTGCAAGCATTCAGAGTCTCTCAGGCTGCTTCAAAAAAGTTGACCACCACAACAAGGGAGATGTAGTTTTGCATGTTGCTCATTGGTATGTTTTCCAGCGAACAAGAAGCCATTTTGAAAGGTACAGTCTTGGTTCTGTTAGTTGTATGTTTCTAATTGTATTCAGTTGATCTAATTGGTGAATTGACATAGGTTATTTTATAACCTAGTTTTAAAGAAGGACTGGGAGCACTAGAGATTTTAGAGGACATACAGCATCATCCAGGAGTATTAAAATCTGTGTTCACAAATACGGTGAAAAAACTTACTGCATCAGATGTGGAAAACCTTTTCACAGTATTAATGTCTGAAATCGGAAGCAATCATTTTCAATGAGAAAGCTGCACGGTTGGATTCTGGAGAGGTTATCTTCAAGATGCTGAATGTAAGAGATTGCCCATTATCTGTTAGTTGATCAGCCACTGCTAACCAAAACTGAGCTCTTCTAGGAATGAGTTTTGGAAAAGGTGTCATTGAAATATATTTAGATGTCAGTATTTCATTCCTTTTTCATAATGTATATTTTTTTAATTTGTTCAAAAAAAAAAATATATATATATATATATATATATATATATATATATATATATATATATATATATATATATATATATATATATATATATATATATAGTTGATCCTGAAGCAGTATCTTTGGAAAATTTGCTGACTTTCATCACTGACAGTGATAAAGTCCCTCCACTTAGATTTTGCCCTACACCGTGTCTGGAATTCTTGCATGATGGCTCAAGGTTTCCATTGGCCAACACATGTGATAATGTGATCAGGATACCTCTCAAGCAGTCTTTCTCAGAATTCAAGAGCGATATGGATTTTGGCATCAAAAACTCTCCTGGCTTTGGAACAGCATGACCTGCACTCTACTGTGTACAGTTGCTTTGTTTAGGATCATGAAAGTTACCAAATTCATAGTGTTCAGTGGTTGACTTTGTTCATTTCACCTCCAGTTCTGCATTTGTTAGCAACACCAGAATAGATTTGTTAAACTTTTCTAATTGTGAACGCATTTTGCACTTTCTTGCATCTTTTACAGATGGCTGTTTGCCCAGAAAACAATTTGAATATCATTCAAGTCCACTTAAACTTCTGAAAATTTGTCTTGGTTGTGGCTATGTATATCAAAAAACATAAAACTTAAGAAATTCACCAGTGTCAGAGAAAGAATTGTCTAGCTTCTTCCAAATTATGACAAATGTTTTGTATTGGTTAAATATTAAATTGCTTTATTTAAAAGGCAACACATTTCTTTTGGTTTCATATTCCTTTAATACTGACACTGAACAATTTTCCCAGATACCTCTTGTTTATTTAACTTCACAATAGACACAGTCATCTATTAGTGCAGTCCTAAGCCACACCTCTGAAACATGAAGCAATATACTAAGACCGAAGGAATGGAAAGGGGACCTCTTAACCCACCAAAAGTTTACACAGTCACAAGGAGACTACACAAAACCATTCACGGTCAATGAACAGACTAGGATTTAAAATATTGTAGACCTTCTTAAGGACACTGTAATAAAAAAAAAGAATTGAGCATCCTGTCATACTTTTAATTTTACAATGCTGTTGTAGCACAATTCAGCTTTGCAAAAAGGTTAACAATGGACCTTATGATACACACTAATATGCATTTTCTTACATGTTGATAAAATTAATTGTAAAGTCCATGCTAATGACAGAAATAACTATACCTTGTTAGGGAAACAAAGCATAAGTTTTGTTTTTTTTTGAACAGAGGATTAATTAATATTATGACATGGTGAATTCTTTTATGATGTTACTCTTTTTCCACGATTACTAAAATATTGTAGTAGTAATACAAAATTATACTGGTCTGTGTAAATGTGTGCGAAGAAAAAGGTAGTGCTCAATGCCATGATTGCCATCATCTGTGAATGGGTCAATTGTTTGTAAAAATGCATCTGCATTTTGGGGAAGAACTGTTGCTGACAAACTAACTATGGTATGTTCATTTTGATTACAAGCTGAACTATCTGAACATTCATCCAGTAAATTGCCCTGTAATAAACCATGTTGTAGAACACCAGATGTCCACAACTGTAATGGTGACATGTGAGTGGTTATTCCATTGCTGTATGAATTCATTAACACCAGAATTAATTCTTGGAAGATAAATGGCAAACAATTCAGCAGCTGACATCACATCCAGTAAATTGTTTTCTTCTAGAGATAAAAATAAATGTTTATAGTAGAAACTTAGGACCCTATTTAACTCTACTCATAACCTTTCAATTTGCTGATTGTGCATGCCTCGTCCTACTATAAAACTTCCCCTCCCCAAACTTCGTCGACGTACAATAAAATGAGCAACATCTATATTTTCTAGACCTGCATCACCACGAACACGAGATGGAAGACCAAAATGGCGCACACCTTCCTGAAAAAGGCAAAGGACCATATATGCCATATTCTTTAAGCAGCATCTATACTAATAAAAGGCAAAGCCCTCCCTCCCTCACTCACTCACTCACACACTCATCACTAATTCTCCAACTTCCCGTGTGGGTGGAAGGCTGAAATTTGGCAGGTTCATTCCTTACAGCTTCCTTACAAAAGTTGGGCAGATTTTATATCGAAATTCTACGCGTAATGGTCATAACTGGAAGCAGTTTTTCTCCATTTACTGTAATGGAGATGAGCTTCAACGCCGTGGGGGCGGAGTTTCGTGTGACATCATCACGCCTCCCACGTAATCACGCAGTACATAGAAAATCAGGAAGACCTCAAAAAAGCGCTCAAGAAAACATGCATTATATAATTGAGAAGGCAGCGAAACAATAAGAAGCGAGCGAGTGACATATACAACCATATTCATGAGTTCTGCTACTTGAAACAAAGCACGATGTAAACCTACACTTTAAATTAAGTTCATAGACAGGCTGCCGCTGGCGTTTGTAATTTAGTGCCTGCCCATATAAGGCCGTCCGTCAGCGGCAATCCAATAGCAAACTGCCACGGGTAAATATTCACGGGTGAAGGACTGTGCTTATGGAGAGGAAGATGAGATGGTCAGGGTGGTGTTTGACACAAACTCAGCGAAACTGCGAGAGAAAGTTTTAAGTGCCAGGACTAAGGTAACATTAAATACAGCCATGGACATAGCACGAGATGGCACCAGCACAGCTGGGAACCTTCGATGCAAGTACACCGAGTGGCTCACGTGAACTGACGCAGTGCACAGATAAAAGCAACAGTTCCAAAGAGCTGAACAAAACCGAATTACACAATTGAAAAGGCAGCAAAAAATATGAAGCGTCTGATAAGCATATTCATAAATGCAGCTACTGTGGAAACAAAGCACACGGTGGAAAAAGTCAATGTCCCGCTAAAGGAAGACAGTGTAAAAACCCGTGCATGCAGTGTGTCAGGTCTCAGATAAAGAAGAAGACGAGCTGTTTATTGATGCAGTAACAAACGAATCGATGAATGAAACCTGTCATCTTTACAACGATTGACAAACACGGAATGTAACTTGAAACACAACACATCCTACAAATACGAACCTGATTGAAAGAAATAATGATAATCAAATCCTTGATGACAGCAACACTCAGTAACACTCACAAAACAAATACTGTATATTGACAGTCATGTTACGTTATTTTTAAAATGTTCCCTTTTCTTTTTCTACCTTTTTTAACACACTACTTCTCCGCTGCGATACGCGGGTATATATATATGTATATATATATATATATATATATCCCGCTCTACATACTCGAATAATGGATACTTTATTCGCCATCAATGATTGTTTTGGTAAAGCCATACTCAGTGTATTCATTAGATGAGCGGTAAAAAGTAAGAGCGAGGGAGGATGACTCATTGAGGCATGCAGGCTGTAGTCTTGGCGTCAACTCTATCTGAATTGCGCGATCACATTTGAAAAAATATATCTTTTCAAGTTCTATTTAGTCCATATATGTCAAACTCAAGGGCCGCGGGCCACATCCGGCCCGGGAGATCATTTTATATACTGTATTATTGTTATTAAAGCCCGGGTATATGAAGCGCTGGTAACACAATAAACTACAGATCCCATAATGCAGCGCTTCAGCTGCCTTGCCGCTTACTACAGTTATTGCGCACTGAGTTTGCACGGCGCTTTGGTGACTTTGAAGAACAAAAAAAGTCCGTCTACATGCGGCTCAAACCTTGTGCATGTTTGGTAGCACATATCTGTGTGAGAAGCTCTTCTCAGTGATAAAGACTAACAAAACAGCACACAGGAGTCGCCTCACTGATGACCACCTGCAATCCATCCTGAGAATCTCCACAACACAGAACCTCACACCAAACAGAAACGAACTTGTGGCCAAAAAAAGATGCCAGGCGTCCAGCTCTAAAATGACATATGAGCAAAGACAACTGAATGATTTGATTTGTTATTGCACGTAAGAGCGGGAGTCAAACGTTTTAACAAACAGCGTATTGCACTGATCTGAAATAGCTGTGTGTGTATATATGTAGATATGTATGTATATGTATATATATGTTTATATATGTGTGTGTGTATGTATGTATATATATATATGTATGTGTGTGTATATATGTGTGTGTATGTATGTATATGTGTGTATATATGTTTATGTGTGTGTGTGTAAATATATATATATATATGACAACAACACTCATCACTCACAACAGTGACAAAACAATTACATTGACAATCAGGTTACGTTATTTTCAAAATGTTTCCTTTTCTTTTCATTGCTTCTTTAACACACTACTTCTCCGCTGCGAAGCGCGGGTATTTTGCTAGTTTTAAGTATATAATGCAGCGGCTGAATCCATCAAATCATCCATGGAAGAAAAATCCCCATTGGGCTAACTTGTGGTTTCCATTAATGTGCTTGTTGAAACAATAAATACATTTCAGAAACTAAATCCTCAAAATGTATTTTATATTCATGAAATATGATATATAACATGCATATAGAAAAATTTGGAGGTAAGCAGAAAATGCATTAGCTGTAATTACAAAACACTTTAAAATACCTATTAATTAAACATTTGTCAATTACTGTTATGTGAAACTGTAAAATATGTGCTTCTGTTAATATTTTACCTTTGTTGCATAGCTGATTACAAATAATTTTATGATAGCTCTAATTGTTTATGAAATGGGAATACTGTAATTACGAATTACAACGAAGTATGTTCTAGTCTTAATATTTTGTACTTTTTGCATGCTTAAAAGCTTATGCTTACCATAGTTTATTGGGTATATAAATGTTGTAAACTCTTCTTTGTATGGCCCATCGCCATCTAATAGCTCTCCCAACAGAGTCGATGCTTTCCAGATTTAATTTATTTCAGTATATAGCTGTTCTAACAACCTTTTCAACGTGAATATGTTTGATGTCTGTTCTGCATCATTTAGTACGGAAATAAAAACCAAAATAATATATGAATGGCTTTAAAGATTTCTAGCTGAAATTTCCAGCGGATTTAAATCTGTATAGAACAGGGGTCCTCAATCACGGTCCTGGAGAGCCGCAGTGGCTGCAGGGTTTTGCTCCAACCCAGTTGCTTAATAAAAAGCACTTATTGCTAAAGTAACACTTCTGCTTCACTTTAGTGATTTTGAGCCCTTATTGCTTAATTTTGTCTTAAACAGCTATTTAATTGCTCCTTATTATCAATAACATGCAAATGACAAGAGAGAGCAGCATTTCTCCATTTAGCTTATTTACATTTACACCTGTGTGTATTTATCTGCACTATTGGGTTTAATTAAATACTTGGAAGAAAAATGAAGAGAAAAAAGTGAAGGACTGAGAATTACTCGTCCATTTTAGCCTTCAAATTATTTGCATGATAGAAAGGGAAAGAAAATCTAGGATATGAGAATGACCTGACATAGCAGAGTTAATTTAATTTCATAGCTTGTTAGTGCTTTATTGGCAAGAATTGCTTTCTAATTAAGCAACCAGGTCAGAACAAAAACCCTGCAGCCACTGCGGCTCTCCAGGACTGGGATTGAGGACCCCTGGTATAGAACAAACATGGCTACGTTCCATATACTGTATATGGCGTACTCTATCAATCCAAGTGTTCTGTGGTTATCGTCACTACTGATGTCGGCTGGATATTATATTTTTAAATGTATCTTTTTAATTATTTTTCCCATCTTGCATCATTTCTTTTTAATATTTGTCTTATTATTTCAGCGATAATACCTTTTTAACTTATTTATGTGATGTTATGTAGCGTATCAGCAATGTTAATGTACAATACGGAAAGGTATTTGTATATTGTCGTCATTAACATTTGTTAGATATCTTATTTAACTTGTTTTTTTCTGTAGTTGGAGACATATGTTAGTCAGTATTATATATTATTTTTTTCTTTGATTTCCATAGCCACATTTCTCCATATATACAGAGAATATAAAACCAACATTGATTAATTATCAAAACGAGTACAAGTGCCCTCTTTGTAAAAAACATGGAGACTACAGCATCATGATTCCTCACCTTCAGTCCCATGAATCCCACGTTGTAAAGGATGCAGGAAATTATACCAGTAGTCTATGCTTGTTTGTTTTATTTAAAAAATGTCACTAGGCTGCTTTACTTGCACACAATACTGATTGTTAGAGTTTTGAATTACAACTTTTTTAACAAAGTTTCAAATCTTAGCTAATCCCACATTTTCCTTTGTTTGGCAGGTTTTACTATCTACAGATGCATCACAGGGTGTGTCTCAAGTAGTCATTTTCATTGTTGTTTTTCATCAGCATCTGTCACTAGTTTTAGAGGATCACAAATTCTACAACATTCAAAAGAGAAGAAGATATTTTGTTGCTTTTGTAATTTGAGGTTGTATAAAAAAAATTCTCAAGTTACATATACAAAGAAGACATTCTTCAACAAACAGAGATAAATTAATATAACAGGCTTCCTTTAGTTTGTATTGATTTCAGAAGAGACATTTTTGCAGTGTCAAAAACTTCCACTGGGTCAAGATACCTCATTCATGTTCGAAAATGCACATGGGGAGCTAATCATGTTGTGATCTGTGAGTTAGAGAAATGCAAACGAGCATCAAAATTTTCGCAAAGGAGTGGGTTAATGGGATTTGAATGCTGCCATTTGAGGTCTTTGGCTATCTCTCCAGTTACTTCTATGTCAGATGTTACACTTCAGGAGGAAGTATTAACTAGCATGGTAAAAACAAAATGGTTTGGCAAGGTGACGATGAAAACATGTTTAAATCATAAACATATGGCAGAAACACTGCAGACGCCATTAAGTAAAGAGATTTCTCTTGGAGAAGAAAAGTCACAAATATACCTGACAGTGTTTGAACCATGTATATCGTTCAAGTCTTGTTTGGGGAGGGTGATTGTCCATTATAATAAGAAATTGAATACCTGGCACTGTGCCTCTTGCAAGCCTGTATCCTCCTGTATACACAAGGCTGTATCTAAATGGCATCTATTTCAACACGCCCTGAACACTTCAAAAAAAGTCAAGACAACAGGAAATGATGTGTTTGACTCCATCACTATTAACAGTGGCTCCTATGATTCTGAACATTTGCATGATGTTTGCTATCCTCCTGAAGGCCATTTACTTGTGAGACTTGTGCAGTACATTCAGAGGAATAAAACAATCCCAGATGTTTTGCCTGGGGAAGTTTGTGCCCCACCAAAAAGGATGACTTCCCAATGCACTTGATTCCATATGAGACATTTTACAATACAATACAATACAATACGGTTAATTTTTGTATAGCCCAAAATCACACAGGAAGTGCCGCAATGGGCTTTAACAGGCCCTGCCTTTTGACAGCCCCCCAGCCTTGACTCTCTGAGAAGACAAGGAATAATTCCCAATAAAAACCTTGTAGGGAAAAATGGAAGAAATGGAAGAAACCTCGGGAAAGGCAGTTCAAAGAGAGACCCCTTTCCAGGTAGGTTGGGTGTGCAGTGGGTGTCAAAAGTAGGGGGTCAATACAATACAGTATACAGAATTTTGTGCCCAGTGCCCAGGAAGGGTTCCTTTGCCTGATCCAATTTCCGTTACCCATAAAGTAAAGATCATCATGTTCTCTGGTATTGTCAAAGGTTTGTTATATTATGTTGTAAACATGTTTTTGTCAAATATATAAGTTGTCACACACGTGCGAGTAGGTGGCAGCTAAAGGGCCTGAGTAAGTGTAATGGAACATCTGACCAGGGGGCGGCGGAGTGCGCTGACTGTCTTTCTCAGTTCCCTACAGACCTTTCCCGGGAAATCCTGCAAGGTTCCGGCGCCTCAGAAGACGTCACTTCCGAAGCCGGCTCCTTTGCTGACGTCACTTCCGAAGCCAGCCCCTTTGCTGACATCACTTCTGTTCCCGGCTATTTTGATGACATCAGTTCCTCTCCAGGCCTTTAAAGCCTCCATCTTGGGCTACTATAGCCAGTTCTAGTTTGGACTCTGAGAGATGCACATTGTATTTCTGATACAACAAACCCTTTTGCAGCTGGGAAAAACAATATATGGGTGGCTGCCCCAAACCTTTATGATGTCTTTGGCGTATAATTATCACAAAGTATTTTTTAAATATAATTTATTTAATGTTGTTTTTGAGTTCTTAAAATAACATTTATTTATTTGATGTGAGGTACAAAATTTTAGCACCTCCAAGTGTACAGCAATCTATCCAGCTTATTTATATTGTAGTTTACTGTTTTCTTCTTTTCTTTTTTTTTTTTTTTGTAGATGTCTCCACATATTACAGGTGCCTTTGTGACAGTTTCTACCATTATCAGGAATGGAAAGATGGAGTACATAATTTTGATGACGACATCATTATGAGCATCCATGTCTTTTTTTGCATAATTCAATTCAGGTACTTTACCGATCTAAATAACCGCGTTCACCAACTTTAGGTAGATTAAACCAGGTAGAATCAATTACCTAGAAGATTTAAAAAAATTATAAAAACTAAAACCATATACCCAAAACCATTACATTCAGAATGTGATTTCAGTACTGAGTTGATCACTCACTTGCCTGAATTTTACACCTGGCAATGTATACTAGCCATTGCACTTGATAAAACATTAAGTTTAAAAATTCTGCTGGGGTGGTGTGGGTTGGTGGCCTCAGACTCCGTGGGGCTCTGTGATGCTGCTGCTTCGGGCCATGGCTAGATGGGCTGGGGCCTCCGTGCCCCGGATGGATTTTGGGAACGGAGGTGCCTATTGGGGCCAGTAGGGGAGCTGGCTCCCTGGAGGGCTCAGGCCCCTCAGCCGTTCCTCCCCATCCTCAGACATTTCCCTCCTCCTGCTGCTTCACATCATCACACAAACATGCACATAGGGCCTTGGGGTGTGGGTAAGTCAGGGGGTGCGGGTATGGATCCCATTTCCGCAGTCCTGTGGCAGCCTACCCCCCAATTTTATTTGCACATTAAACACTTTCACAAACAACATTCCACACAAATGCACACTTAGGGCCTTGGGAGTGGGCACACTCAACGGCATCCAGTGGGGGGAAATTTCAGCCTCACTCCGAGTGCCGGTGCCCACTTCCAATTTTAAACTGCACTTAGTCATGGAGAGTTTTGGGGGGGGAAGTGGGGCTGTGTGTTGGCATCAGCTGGTGTAGGCCACATGGTGCCGGCACTGCCCGCGTCCCCCCCAACCACAAAATGCACTTTATCAACACACATCAACATTACATTAGAGCAGGCGGAGGGAGACTAGAGGTCTTATTACACCTCTGTTCTCAGTTAGCTGCCCGGAGCTGGAGGCTAGGAGTGGGAGCTGGCCGTCTGCCTGTGGTCTGGAGTGGTGGGTTGCTTTGCTCTACGTTGGACGGGGGTGCCTGCTCATTATTACCCCTGCGGAACGGGACTAGCTCTGGCGTCCGGGAATGGTTGTACCTCAGGTACGGCAGCACCGGGACCAGAGTTAGTAGGGTGTGTATGGGGAGTGTGAATGGGTGTCTGGCGTACATCCTTGTAAGTCTTGGGTTGTATGTGTATGTGAGAGCATGAGGGAGGGAGTGTATGACTGTGTTTGTGTGTGACTGTATATGTCAGGTGGGGTTTTGGACTCCTCCCCTCTCCTGGGACATCTGGCAATGCTACAACATCTTTGCCTACCCTCCCCCTGCCTTAAGCATCTGTCTGGTCGCTCCCGGTGGCTGCCTGGTGAGATCTGGTTCCCTGGGCTCTGTTGGGTCCTCGGCGGGGTGGGTCGCCCTTGGGTCCCGGGCTGCTGGGTTCCGGGCCCAGCCGACTCGGGGGTGAGCAGCTGCGGGCGGGCCTGAGGGCTTGCCGTTGATATCTCCCGGGACTCTGCCGGCTGCTGGTTGTGGCCCCCCAGGGTGATCCTCTGCTCCTCTCGAGGGGGGGTTGGGGCTTCTCTGGTGACGGCCTCCCTGGGGTCTCCGCGCTCTGGGGTGACCTCTGGATCTCTGGGCTTGGAACTCCCTCCATCTTCCGCACGTTTTGGGGGCAGGTCTGTGGCCCTTCACACTCACTATTGGATGCTCCTATAGAGAAACCTTACACATACAAGCGTGCGTACGCACACAGGTGCTCACATGGTGATTTCATAAGTATGACTTGGACATCTTCAGCACATGACCTAAGGTTGTGGTTGGCCCTAAATGCCTTAGTAATAATTACTGTATGATTGTCAGCAAACAGTTTTACTTTTATATATCTTCATGTAGCTGATGCAGCAATGTTTTTGTCTTGTGTTTTTTTTTTCCCCCTCTCTTTCTGCAGGTCTAGAAGCGGATTCTGGTTCATTTATTGTTTATTCTATACGAAAACCCCCCCTTCCCCCTTTACCTCCATCTCTTCCTTTTCTCTCTTCTTTTTCTTTCACTTTTGTCTCCGTGTCCGGTTCGAATCTTAAAAACATCTGAAAATATTTTTAATAAAGTTTTGGTATCAGGCGTGACGTCAGCAGAAGCTGTAATGCTCCACCTGAGAGAAAAACTGTAAGGCTAGTCGCCAGCATTCAGACATCAATTCTGATTGCTTCACAGCCGAACAGGACATGGTAAAAAAAAAAAACATTAAGTAGAGAAGTTCTGAATAAAAGTAAAGACACATTTTTTTCAATTGCACATCTACCTGTAACTTGTTACTTGAATGGTTTATTAAAACTGCACTCTACTTGGACCCATAAATGCACTGGGCAAAACCTAATGGGGCCATGTAGTAGTTTATTCATATAGAGGGTGTGTCCACTGTCATATCGACCCTGGCTGATTTTATAAATACAATATCATTTCTTTTTATTTTTTTCTCATACCATTATTTAATAAAAATATAATCTAATTATTTAACAATTACATATTTAGCGTTATTTTGTATGTGATGTCTGTATGTATTTTGTGACTGATGAATTTTAAAAAGTTTCATAACTATACAGATATTTTTGTCTTAGTGCCTGAATATTTTTTTTTATCCACAATTAGAATCACACAGCTGTTGAAAAGGTCATAAGCAGCCTTGAGAAAACAAATGAAATGCCCTACCCAAGTCATAATGCCATATTGCATGCATACGTACATTTTGAGGCAGTGACATCCCATGAGTATAATTTCTCTTGTGTGCACTGTGGGCATCATCCTCCTATTGTTAACATGGACTTGCACATAAAGGGTGTCTTTAAAATGGCTGGTAAGGATTTCATGAATACATGCATACCTGCTTGAGCCCGTTCTTTGCAGAGGACAGCAGGACATTGGTCCCAGAGTGGACATGGAAGATTTTTCCGTGGAAAGAGAAATTCTTGGCAGAGGCTTTCTGAAATGTAAGCTCATGTCTTTTTTTACTTGTCATCAGTTGCATGAATGTATGTTGAAAAGTCTTGTTTTTTTTTTCCCATCTTTATCCAGGCAACCGTCTGTTAATATGTATAATAAGTATGTTAATATTTTACATTGAAGATAACCCACTTGAAGGTCTTTGTTTCTTTCATAGTGTATATAAACACAGGAAATTCCAGTTTCTGTATTACAACTTGCCTGAAGAAGGGACCTGAGCTGCCTCAAAAGCTTGCATACTGTGATCCATTTAGTTGGCCAATAAAAGATGTCATTTTGCGTCACTTCTCATCTCATCTGACACAGAAATACAACTCTTAAAGGCCTTAGAATATTTTAAATGCATTGTGTACTATGTTTTTTATAGTGTATTGTAAGAAACATTGAAGACTTGTAGAATCTTATGATAAAAAAACAATGTTAATAATGTGTAACAAATTAAGACTATACATTTATTTTTCTCTTTCCTTTTTTATGTTTTTTCCATGTAAATGTGGAGGAAAAGTCTATATGATCTATGATGACCATTTGTAATAATTGCATCCACCCAAACAAAATATTTTTAAAAGTAAGTTTAAAATCTGAATCAATATGTTACTTTAATTACAAAATAAATGAAAGATAGTCTATGGAAGTGAGGCACAGAGGGTACAGCTTTCAATGATGCAAATTTTTACATTTCTTTAAAAAAACATTTGGCAATATCGTTGAGGCAATTTAAGAGATTCGCCCTAACATTATTTATGTTAGGATCTCTTTTTTTTTTTTTTGTTCTTTTTAAAGAGTTACACTACACTACATGTTATACCTGTCATGGCTATGTCCTGCTACTCCAAAAGGATATCAAGCAAGAACCATATCTACCTGATAAAGAGCCCATATCAATGTAAATATCCACTCTTATTTCTTGTATCTGAATGGAAGCACCCTAACCAAAACTTTTAACCATATTTTTATCCTGGATAAAATTTCATATACCGTATAATCATAACAAATTGTTTAGGAGTAACCAGGATACCATTCAACCCAGCCACTGGTGTCACACAAGCTAATGTGATGTTGGCGCCGGTCCCAAGCCCAGGTAAAGTGGGAAGGGTTGCGTCATGAAGGGCATTCAGCATAAAACCTGTACCTAATCAAACATGCGGATGAGAAACAGAATGTCCATACTGGATGGGGTGAGGCCTGGGTTACCAAAGGCCATGCTGCTGTCCAGCAGGGTATTAACGGAAACCATACTACTGCTGGGTGAAGGAGAACAAGAGGGGAGAAAGCGGGTTCAAAAAAAATGGGAGAGGAGTAGGGGAAAGAGTGTGGAGTTCAGAGTCAGAATGATGGATGTTGGCACCGTAACTGTTAAAGGGAGAGAGAGCTCCCCAATATGACAGATAGGACTGATAAAGACTATCCAAGGTGCTACAATTATCCTTCGAGAAAGACAGAGGCCATGTTCTACTATGATGTGGACTGGAACATAAAGAGGGAGGGGTAATTGTAATTGAGTATATCTGACAGGGTGATGAGCATACATTTGGAAATCAAAGGGTAATGTTAAATGTCATCAAGGCAAAAGCACCACATGTGGGATGTGAGATGGAGGAGAAAGAAGATTCCTGGAGTGTGTTTCTAATATAAATAAAAATGTTTTTATGTGAAAAGTGACCGGAGTTAATAAATTTGGGAAGTTTTATTACATATAGTGTATTTCAGTTGCTCCATGTGGTATCATACACACTGCATGATGGAAGGTGGTGGAAGGGTGCAACTGCAAGGAGAATAGTTGGTGAAGGCAGACAAATTTAAATACTTGAGTTCAACAGTCCAAAGCAATGGAGAGGGCAGCAGAGAAGAGAAGAAGAGAGTGTAGGCAGGGTAGACTAGGTGGAGAAGAGTGGCAGGAGTGATTTATGATAGAAGGGGGGAAGATCTATAAAATGATTTTGAGACCAGCAATGTTGTATGGTTTGGAGACGGTGGCACTGGTGAAAAGACAGAAGGCAGAGCTGGAAGTGGTCGAGTTGAAGATATTACGCTTTTCACTTACAGTAACGAGAGAAGACAGGATTAGAAATTAGTGTATCAGAGGGACAACACAGGTACAACAGTTTGGTGACAAAGTGAAAAAGGCTAGGTTGGGCGTGTGCAGAGGGGAGATGAGTAGTACATTGTGCAAATAATGTTGAGGATGGAACTGCCAGGCATTCATTTATCCATTCATTTTCTAACCCACTTTGTCCTGGACAGTCTATCCGAGC
This sequence comes from Polypterus senegalus, assembly GCF_016835505.1. Taxonomy (NCBI): domain Eukaryota; kingdom Metazoa; phylum Chordata; class Cladistia; order Polypteriformes; family Polypteridae; genus Polypterus; species Polypterus senegalus. Next base: position 158,065,903 of record NC_053164.1, on the reverse strand, counting down.
CAGCACAGGGCTCAAGGCAGGAACAAACCCTGGACAAGGCAACAGTGCTTCACAGAGTAAACACACACACCCACATACACACTAGGGCAAATCTAGGAAACTCCAGTCCACCTAACCTGCATGTCTTTGGACTGTGGGAGGAAGCTGGAATATTTTGGAGGAAACCCACATAGACACAGGGAGGACCTGGGCATGAGTGTGGGTCTCCTTACTGTGAGGCAGCACTGTCACCACTGCACCCCTGTGCCACCACCAAGATACTAAGTGGTATACAAAATACACAATCATTTAATAAGTATTAGTACCACTTTGCCCTGTGGTGGACAGGTGCCCTGCCCGGGGTTTGTTTCCTGCCTTGCACCCAGTGTTGGTTGGGATTGGCTCCAGTGGACCCCTGTGACCCTGTAGTTAGGATATAGCGGGTTGGATAATGGATGGATGGATAGAAGAGTGTCCCCTCAAGTGGATGGGATTCAGTAGCATAGTGGAGAAGAAAACTATAATCTTTTTCATTCAATTTTGCATAATTTTACCTCAACAGTGTTAATTTGATAAACAGCAGCCAGGGGGAATATATTTCCAATGCTCTGCTCCAGTCATGAAAATGAGTGTCCCAGCCAGTGGGTGAGGCATAAGTTTGATAAGCGATTTTAATCACTCATATGGCAGAGGTGAACTTTAACAGCAAAGCTTTTACCTGGATTTTTTACTTATTTTTATGTTTTCATTTTTTTATTCCTAGGAAAAACTACCCGTGTTTAACAGAAAACAATCACTTATAACGTGAAAGTGGATTATTACATGCATTTAAACGATTTGTCGTTAAATGCCTTTGTACAGAGTTATTGGGTGCCGAGTAATGTATTATTAGATAAGAAAAATCTTATCTATGTTTCTTTGTTGATGACACCCGTTGAAAAATTGTGGCAACAGAACATATAGTAAATACGCCAAACGACTGAAAATACAACTGACGACTGGGATTTTTCTATACCATTTTAACAAAGGTTTCTGTCCGCCGTCAATCACAGAGCACCTCGGTAAAACGTCAATAACGTTTAATATACCTGCAGCCTTAGAACGCAGACATCAGGACATTGCTGCGCGTACATGTTTACTAACAGACAAGACAGCATTTTGCACGGAGCATGCGTTAAAACAAGACAAGCGGCGTGCAAAGGCACGCGAACAAGAGGAGTTCTGCAACGATCGCATCTCGGTGCACCTAAGAGAAGGGACACTGAATTCTACGAGGCACCGATATTTTAGAGCATCTGTTCTAATATATATTGTAGCGACCCGTGGTCGAGTCTTGAAGTTTTAAAGCTGAACTCTGCCGTGCACCTCTCCCAAGCTGTCGGCTAGCGGATTGCCAGTATTATGCACGCAACTGTACCCAGCTCTTTAAGTAACGAGCACTCGTGTCCCATACACCGCACGACTACGAATGTCTCGGCAACACGCAGCTGTACCCAGCTTCTTAAGTAACGAGCACTCGTGTCCCATACACCGCACGACTCCGAGTGTCTCGACATTAATTGCTTAGACGAAATCTTAGCAATAAATACAGCTCTGTCCTGTTGTATCCTTTTATTCACAGATAGACAGTAAACAAAGCTCAATTTCATCCGCTTAACCACTGCCAAGGTCAACAGCAAAACGACATTTCTAAACGGCGGTATCTATTTACATTTTTACAACCCCGGACGGCGATATCCCAACCCACCCCACCGGGCTGAGCACAAACACATATAACATTTACAACAGGAAAGACAATTACGAACTTAGTTAATCTTTACACAACAATAAGCTTTCACATAAATTTCCCATAAATTCCCCACAACTATTTACATAATTTACCCACAAGGCGTCACTCCGCCAGCGCTGACTGCCGGGTTGTTACAATATTCTTAGATTAGCAATTTTCAACGGTTCACAAGTGTGCTGTAAAATTTATTTAAACCAAACCAATTGAAGACTTCTTTGGAGAAATAACAAAACAAGTCTACTACGCAGATTCGATACAATTCTATATTATTTTTATATAATTATTTTAATAATATGTATACACTATATCCAACAAGTATCCAAACCGCTATATCCTAACTATAGGGTCACAGAGGTCTGCTGGAGCCAATCTCAGCCAACACAGGGTGCAAGGCAGGAAACAAACCCCAAGCCACCACAGGGCACACTCACACACATCAATGACAATTCAGAATCGCCAATCCACCTAACCTGCATTTCTTTGGGCTGTGGGAGGAAACCGGGGTAGCAGGAGGAAACCCAAGCAGACACAGCGTGAACATGCAAACTCCACGCAGGGAGGACCCGGGACTCCTAACTGCGAGGCAGCAGTGCTACCCATTGCGCCACCGTGCCACCCCAAATTTTGTGTATTTTAACCAATTTACATATCTCAACTTCTTTAAAAATTGGTATACTAAATATCATTTCATATAATCAATTTATATGAACCTTTACTTCAATAATATACACATGATGTTTGTATTGCGTGCATGCGCATCTTGCTATGTAATTATTTCAATGAACACGTGGTATTGTCGAGCACATAGCGTCCCTATTTATACCCCACTACACAGCGGCTGAATGTGATCACGCACACACACGTATAATAATAATAATGATAATAGTAATTCCTTACGTTTTTATAGCGCCTTTCTTACTAATCAAAGTAATTCATAATTAAATAAAATAACATAACAGAAAGGAAGCCCTCGGACAAAAACCAGTGATCATTTAACCACGACTCGGCAATCTTACTCCTGTACCGCCACCTCTTCCTGTTAGATACGGCACATTATAATTTTGAGCACTACTTTTTTATTTTAAACTGTCATAAGTAAATTATATCAAAAAGTTTTTTTTTTTAAAGCCATTTAAGGCAAAGAGATTAAGTAATTACTATTATTATCTTTTTTATAAGTCAATCAAAAAGTATGCCTATTTTTATTCAGATCGGAAAAATTATGTTTTTTGGGGTGCCGCAGAATTTTATTTATTACTTTATTTGTGCCATGAGATGAAATAGATCGCTATTTTAAATATACATTGGTTCAAATATATATACAGCGGTTCGGATATATATATATACACCATTCAGTGCTTAAGCCTAAAAAAAAAAAAAAAAAGCCCTGTCAAAATAAGAGACCCTTACTCCTCCTTGACGTGAATCATCTTTAAATGAAATGCTGCCAATAATGAATGACTGTGATCACCGCGCTGCTTCCTATCTGTGATGAACTAAAGTTTTATGAGGTGAAAAAATAATCGCCCTTGACAGATACGCTTAATCAGCATTATGTGCGACCAACGATTTGTGAGTTTGAGTGTGTGTGTGAGCGTGTACGTGCTTGTGTGTGGTATTGCCAGTTTTACTATAAACACAGTTAAACATCAGTTATTTGTGAAGTGGTGAATATTCTGGTCATTTTGATCCCTGATCAACATTTCAAAGAAATGGAGCAACTCCAGTGTTTTCCTCCATAACATGCTTTCAGAAAATGGGACTAAGTTCCTTGCTGAAGAAGATCGCACCTTAATGAAATGCTTGCAATACGGAATAACAGATATCACCGGGTGGCTTTCGGTCAATGATAAACCAGCTTCTCATGAGGTGAAAAAATGGGACATAGTGCGGTTACGATCAATGCTTTCCGGTAACTCAGCTTTTGAGAAGAATCTGTCATGGGTGAGACAAGAGGGAGCAAGTGAGGTAGGTACAATGAGCTGGGGAGGGACGGAGCGGGGCGAGGAAGCGGGTATCTGTGGGAGTTTTTTAAATAATGAAAGGAAAAAAGTGCTTTGAAATCGAGGACCCCCAACCAAGACGGCTGAAAAAACAAAACACGACAGATAAACATATGCTACTTGTATAAAATATGCACAATAATTACAACAGTGTTGAAGCAATGATGAAGCGAAAGGGAGATGCTAAACATGGGTGGCCGAATTATGCCTGCCGTAAATCCCAACCAATGTACATATCTGAATGGATCTCTCTGAACCAATATATATATTTGAACGGATGTATCTGAACCGATGTATATATCTAAACCAATCTATTTAAATCAAAAAATATATATATATAGTATATATATATATATATACAGTCGACCCTTGACATACGACTGGCCTGACATGCAAACAATTTGATTTACGACCAAAATTTTTGTTTTGATTTACGACCAACATCAATTGTAAGTTTCCCTCCTCCTTTAATTTTCTCTGAAGAGTAGCAACATGGGGATCACAAAACAACTCTCAAAAGACCTGAAGACAAAGATTGTTCACCATCATGGTTTAGGGGAAGGATACAGAAAGCTGTCCCAGAGATTTAAGCTGTCTGTTTCCACAGTTAGGAACAAATTGAGGAAATGGAAGACCACCGGCTCAGTTCAAGTTAAGGCTCGAAGTGGCAGACCAAGAAAGATTTCGGATAGACAGAAGCGACGAATGGTGAGAACAGTCAGAGTCAACCCATAGACCAGCACCAAAGACCTACAACATCATCTTGCAGCAGATGGAGTCACTGTGCATCGTTCAACCATTTGGAGCACTTTACACAAGGAGATGCTGTATGCTGTATGCCCACAGCACAAACAGAGCCGCTTGAGGTATGCTCAAGCACATTTGGACAAGCCAGCTTCATTTTGGAATAAGGTACTGTGGACTGATGAAACTAAAATTTAGTTATTTGGGCATAACAAGGGGCGTTATGCATGGAGGAAAAAGAACACAGCATTCCAAGAAAAACACCTGCTACCTACAGTAAAATATGGTGAAGGTTCCATCATGCTGTGGGGCTGTGTGGCCAGTGCAGGGACTGGGAATCTTGTCAAAGTTGAGCGACGCATGGATTCCACTCAGTATCAGCAGATCCTGGAGACCAATGTCCAGGAATCAGTGACAAAGCTGAAGCTGCGCCGGGGCTGGATCTTTCAACAAGACAACGACCGAAACACTGCTCAAAATCCACTAAGGCATTCATGCAGAGGAACAAGTACAACGTTCTGGAATGGCCATCTCAGTCCCCAGACCTGAATATAATTGAAAATCTGTGGTGTGAGTTAAAGAGAGCTGTCCATGCTCGGAAGCCATCAAACCTGAATGAACTAGAGATGTTTTGTAAAGAGGAATGGTCCAAAATACCTTCAACCACAATCCAGACTCTCATTGGAACCTACAGGAAGCTTTTAGAGGCTGTAATTTCTGCAAAAGGCGGATCTACTAAATATTGATTTCATTTCTTTTTTGTGGTGTCCAAATTTATGCACCTGCCTGATTTTGTTTGAACAATTATTGCACACTTTCTGTAAATCCAATAAACTTCATTTCACTTCTCAAATATCACTGTGTGTGTCTCCTATATGATATATTTAACTGACATTTTTTTATCGTAACAACCAACGATTTAGACAGGAAAATAATGACTATTAACAAGGTTGCCCAAACTTTTGCATCCCACTGTGTATATATATATATATATATATATATATATATATATATATATATATATATATATATATATATATTGTAAACAAGGCAGCGCCCGACCCGGCACAGAATACACAGAGGCACGTGTTCACACTCAAAGGCTCCTTTATTTTCTTCAGCTGTGTGACACGCCTTCCCCGTGTCACACAACCCAAACATAGTCCAAGCACAAAACACACAGTTACCACCAAACCAACACTTTCCTGCTCCACCACTCCTCCCAGGCAACCTCGTCCTCTTCCTCCCAATTCTGGCCTCGATTGCTGGGAGGCAGGCCCTTTTATACCCCACCCGGAAGTGATCCAGGTGCCTGACCAGCTGGTCTTAATTGCACCTCCAGGTGGGGCTGATAAACCGTGCAGTGTGGTGGCTGGATCTCTGCAGCACCCCCTAGCGGCCACCCCATCTCCCAACCGGGCTGATATGGTGGACTCCATGTCCAATGGAGCCATGGGGGAGATTAAGGAGGAATCCACTGCCAGGGAGACTGCCCCCAAGCTCCCCGGGGAGGGTATTGCAATGTCCACAATGGCTCCCCCGGGACGTATGCGGCAGAGGCGTCCCGGCCGGACATGGGATCCGGCTGTCCGTCACAATATATATATATATATGTATATATATATATACACATATATATGTGTGTGTGTATATATAAATATATATATATATATATACACTAGCAGAATACCAGCGCTTGCGAGAAGTAGTGTGTTAAAGAAGGTACGAAAAGAAAAGGAAAAATTTGAAAACAACGTAACTTGATTGTTAATGTAATTGTTTTGTCATTGATATGAGTGTTGTTCTCATATCTATCTATCTATATATATATATATATATATATCTATATATATATATATATATGTTGTTCTCATATCTATCTATATATATATATATATATATATATATATATATATATATATATATACCCGAGCTTGGCAGCGGAGAAGTAGTGTGTTAAAGAAGGAAAGAGAAAGAAAAGGAAACATTTTGAAAATAACATGATTGTCAATGTAATTGTTTTGTCACTGTTATGAGTGTCGCTGTGATATATATATATATATAGCAAAATACCCGCGCTTCGCAGCGATGTCATGTGTTAAAGTTATGAAAAAGAAAAGGAAACATTTTAAAAATAATGTAACATGATTGTCAAAGTAATTGTTTTGTGTATTTGACACGCCTCCTTTTTACTGTTTTCTCACAGCTTGGATTGCTGCTGTCATATATACACACACACACACACACACACACACACACACACACACATACATATATATACACATACATATCTTCATATCTACATATCTATATACATATACACATATATATATATACATACCTATCTACATCATATATACACATACATACATACATACACACACACAAATTATATATATGTGTGTATGTATGTATGTGTGTGTATGTGTGTGTGTATGTATATATATATATATATAATGTAGATAGGGGTGTGTGTGTGTTTATATATATATATATATATATACACATACATACATATATATACACATACATATACTTGTGTGTATGTTTGTATGTGTCTCTATGTGTGTGTATAGCTTTGGTCACTGAGTGCAAGGGAAAAATAATAAAATATAGTCTATAAGTTATTAAACAGTAAAACATTAACGTTTTAAGAAGTACAGGTACATTGAGCACTACTGGAGTGGTTTCAGGTAAACTACATTTTAAAGACTGTGTAACACAACAGGTAAGTAACTAACAGCAGCTAAAATATATATGGATCATCTCTCGGTAGTAGATCCCTTTTGAAAGGCGCTACACGACGGCTGTGGTATAGAAATTACATTTTCTATGTGAACGTTCAAATTTGTGCCTCTGGTAATGTGCCTTACCGGCATTTAAAGAAAATTAGTTTTGTGTCCTCTGCAGTGTTAAGAGAGAAAGGCTTTGGTTTGGGATAAAAGGAAAAAGGTGTAAAGAAAGGAAAGTTGCCTTTTTCTTTTATATAGTATAGAGAGATGTGTTCGCTGACGTTATGATCGCCTTTTGGGGACAGTCGCGGTGGGTCTTGTGTAGACTGGTGAGATGTCCCGCCATTAATCGGCTGTGATGGCACTGTCAGTCCTCTACTCGTGTGCGTGTTTTCATAATCCGAGGTGAGGACCTCATAATCGATACGTGCAAAAGAAAGTGTGAATCGCCTTAATATTTTTTCCGTGGTGTAGAAAAGGGGTCCGTGTTTGCACTTGTCTGGGCTATAGCGCAGGGGAGGATGAAAAAATTAAAAGTGCTCACTTTGACTTAAGGCAGAAGCGCAGTCAGCGTCTCAAAGGCCGGCACAGCTATGTAGCGCTGGCTGCTCGACTTTGCTGGGCAGGAGACCCCAGTTTTGCAGACACGTTCATGATATCAAAAGTCTCAGCGCTCTTTGGAGGTCATTCATATATTATATATATAGCAAAATACCAGCGCCTCGCAGGAGAAGTAGTGTGTTAAAGAAGTAATGAAAAGAAAAGGAAACATTTTAATAATAGCGTAACATGATTGACATTGTCATGAGTGTTGCTGTCATATATATGCCTGCCTAAATAAGTCACCCTCGCTTTGCTCTTACTTTTTTACCGTTCATTTAATCATGGCTATTGGCGGAAAAATTATAAAATGGAAGGAGGATGGCTTTACCAAAACAATTATTGATGGCGAATCGATTATTCATAAAGCTTGAATTGGTGATGTTTTTCTGTGTTAACCTCATATTTTTCAGACTTCTTCTCAAACTAAGGTGGTGCGAGGGTAAAATGAATCGGGATGCTGATCAATGTAATCGTGTACAGTACCAGGAAATCATGCATTGATAAAAGCTCCCTTTGCTTGTAATGCAAAGTGTGATTAAATGCATTATTTTTTAAAGCGTTATGGAGCACATGCATCGAAGCTTCTCAGCTGTGCTTGTGCTAAGAAAAGGAAAGATTTTAAAAATAACGTAACACGATTGTCAATGTGACCTTTTGTAAGTAGTGCCTGGAGGATTCAGTGTGGAGAAACTCTAGAGACACAGCGTGTGTATTAACTTGTGGATTTTTCTGTGAGTATTTGGTGGCAGTCTGACAAAGTTGCTTCGAAGACGGCATTAGCTGAGCTCAGCTCAGACCGAAATTAGATGAATGGGAGGGGAGATGATGACGTGACTCCCCCACCCGCCTTAACTGTCAATCCCCCACAAACACAGTCTCTCGGAATTTGCATAAGCACACCCCTTCACCTACAATTTTAACTTAGTTACAAAGTGATCAAAACTCTCGTTTATATCCTGCGTCCTCTCATTAAACTTGTATCCCGCATTACCTGTGGGCATGTGAAACGCCAGCGTAGCCTGTCTATGAACTTAATTTAAAGTTTAGGTTTACACCTTGCTTTCTTTCCGAGGCAGCAACACTCATGAATATGGTAGTATATGTCACTCGCTCGCTTCTTATTGTTTTTCGCTGCCTTCTCAATTATATAATGCATGTTTTCTAAAGCGCTTTTTGGAGGTCTTCCTGGTTTTCTACGCACTGCGTTGACAGTCAGTTCACGTGATTACGTGGGAGGTGTGATGATGTCACACGAAACTCCGCCCTTCCAGCTCAACTCCATTACAGTTAATGGAGAAAAATACCTTCCAGTTATGACCATTAGGCGTAGAATTTCGAAATGAAACCTGCCCAACTTTTGTAAGTAAGCTGTAAGGAATGAGCCTGCCAAATTTCAGCCTTCTACCTACACGGGAAGTTGGAGAATTAGTGATGAGTGAGTGAGTGAGTGAGAGAGGGCTTTACCTTTTATTAGTATAGATATACATACATATATGTGTGTGTGTATATATATATATATGTGTATATATATATATATACACACACACATATATATGTTTATGTGCGTGTGTGTATATATATATATATGTGTGTGTGTGTATACTGAATATATATGTACATATGTGTGTGTATATATATATATATATATATATATATATATATATATATATATATATATATATATATATATAGAATACCAGCGCAGAGGAGAAGTAGTGTGTTAAAGAAGGTACTAAAAAAGAAAAGGAAAAATTTTAAAAATAACGTAACATGATTGTTAATGTAATTGTTTTGTCATTGATATGAGTGTTGTTCTCATATCTATCTATCTATATATCTCTATCTATCTATCTATCTCTATATATATATATATATATATCTATATATATATATATATATTGGCAGCGGAGAAGTAGTGTGTTAAAGAAGGAAAGAGAAAGAAAAGGAAACATTTTGAAAATAACGTAACATGATTGTCAAAGTAATTGTTTTGTGTATTTGGCGGCAGCGTCACGAAGTTGTTTTCGGTAGCTGCATCAGAAAATGTAGCACACGTCTGACACGCCTCCTTTTTACCGTTTCTCACAGCTTGATTGCTGCTGTCATATAAACACACACACACACATACATATATATATATACATATATATACAGTACACATACATATCTTCATATCTATATACATATCTACATATACACTTATATATATACATACCTATCTACATCATATATACACACACATACATACACACACACAAATTATATATATGTGTGTATGTATGTATGTGTGTGTGTGTGTGTGTGTGTATATATATATATATATATATATATATATATATATATATATATAAAATGTAGATGGGGTGTGTGTGTGTATATATATATATATATATATATATATATATATATATATATACACATACATATATATACACATACATATACTTGTGTGTATGTTTGTATGTGTCTATGTGTGTGTATAGCTTTGGTCACTGGGTGCAAGGGAAAAATAATAAAATGTAGTCTATAAGTTATTAAACAGTAAAACATTAACGTTTTAAGAAGTACAGGTACATTGAGCACTACTGGAGTGATTTCGGGTAAACTACATTTTAAAGACGGTGTAACACAACAGGTAAGTAACTAACAGCAGCTAAAATGTATATGGATCATCTCTCGGTAGTTGATCCCTTTTGAAAGGCGCTACACGACGGCTGTGGTATAGAAATTAAATTTTCTATGTGAACGTTAAAATTTGTGCCTCTGGTAATGTGCCTTACCGGCATTTAAAGAAAATTAGTTTTGTGTCTTCTGCAGTGTTAAGAGAGAAAGGCTTTGGTTTGGGATAAAAGGAAAAAAAGGTGTAAAGAAAGGAAAGTTGCCTTTTTCTTTTATATAGTATAGAGAGATGTGTTCGCTGACGTTATGATCGCCTTTTGGGGACAGTCTTGGGGTGGGTCTTGTGTAGACTGGTGAGACGTCCCCGCCATTAATCGGCTGGGATGGCACTGTCAGTCCTCCACTCGTATGCGTGTCTTCATAATCCGAGCTGACAACCTCATAATCGTAAACGTGCAAAAGAAAGTGCGAATCGCCTTAATATTAGTTTGCCTCGGTGTAGAAAAGGGGTCCCGTGTTTGCACTTGTCTGGGCTATAGCGCAGGGGGAGGATGAAAAAAATTAAAAGTGCTCACTTTGACTTAAGGCGGAAGCGCAGTCAGCGTCTCAAAGGCCGGCACAGCTATGCACGCGCGCTGGCTGCTCGACTTTTGCTGAATTGCTGAATTGTAGAGACAGATACACGGTCTGCTTCAAGATGTTCTTGCAGGTCTTAGGAGGTGATCTGTGGATTGCCTGTAACCATTCTCACAATCCTGCGCATACCTGTATACAGCTCCTGTATTTTTCTTGGCCTGCCAGACCGGAGTTTAAAAGCAACTGTGTGTGTGGCCTTCCATTTCCTGATTACATTCCTTACAGTTGAAACTGACAGTTTAAATCTCTGAGGTAGCTTTTTGTATCCTTTGTCTAAAACCATGATACTGAACAATCTTTATTTTCAGATCTTTTGCGAGTTGCTTTGAGGATCCCATGCTGTCACTCTTCAGAGGAGAGTCAAAGGTAAGCACAACTTGCAATTGACCATCTTAAATACCTTTTCTTATGATTGGACACACCTGTCTATGAAGTTCAAGGCTTAACGAGCTAATCCAACCAATTTGGTGTTGCAAGTAAACAGTATTAAGCAGTTACATGCATTCAGATTAGCAAGGCTACCCACATTTTTGCACAGCCAGTTTTTAACATTAGATTTAATTTCATACAACTAATTACTGCTTCACTAAAAATCTTTATTCGGAAAACACCACAGTACTCAGATGTTCCTAGGAAATGAAAGATATACCACTGCTACCTTTTTTGTTGAAAGTAGAGTAAATTATTATGCAGGCCGAGAGGGGTTCCCAAACTTTTTCATTTGACTGTATATACATAAATATTGTCACGCACAAGCGCATTGGGAGCAGTTGAAAGACCCGACGCGCACCGCGATAAACCTGGCCGGGGGACAAAGACAGCATACTAACCCCTCTCTCCTTTCTTCCGTAGAAAAGACAAATCGACGTCGCCGTAAAACCCGGAATACACAATGGTCTCTACTTCCAGGTTCCTTTCTTCCCTCTGGTCCCCCAAAGATTATGTCAACCTCCCACTATCCATCACGCCTTCCCAGCAACCATCACGTCTGATTTCCGGTCCATCCCTTTATATTATCCCCCCAACCCGCCATCTTTGTCTTATGATTTTGGTATTTTTATGTCTGAAAGAAAAGACCTAATTTTTTGTTACAGTATACGGGGCAAAACCCCAAACCTTTATGCGAGTGTCTTGTGCTTCTTTGACAGTGGCGTAGCCGGCAGGATAGAAAAGTCCGGAAAAGATGACCGAAGGACAGGACCTGAACTCGGTGCTGAACACCCTGGCCACGGAGTTACAGGCGCTAAAAGTGGAACACGCTACCACGAGGGCGGAGCTGACAGATGCAAGGAGACGACTGGCCGCGGCAGAGATGATAAAGCCGGAGCCCTCGCAGCCGCCGCCTCCTCCGATTTTGGCATTATCCGAGGCTGACGACGTCGAATCATACCTCGTGATCTTTGAGCGGACAGCCACCCGTAATCAGTGGCTGCGTGCGGTGTGGGCCACTATATTGGCCCCATACCTGAAGGGTCCGGCTAAGCTAGCTTATCACGATCTCCCTGAGGAGGAAACCGCCCAGTACCTCCTCCTGAAGGCAGAGATCTTTAAGCGCTATGGCGTAACCTCCGACCAGCAGGCGAGGGAGTGGTGGCACTGGCGTCCCGCTAGGGCATAGGCCTTTGAGTTCTGGGGCAAGTTCGGGCGCTGGCTACGGCCAGACATCAACCAGGCTTGGCAAGTGGTGGAGTTGGTGGTCTGTGAAACGTTTCTATACGCAATGCTGGAATATCTCGTCCAGCAGGTCCAGAGATATCCCTTTAAAACCATGGATGGCCTTCTGGAGGTACTCGAGCGCCAGCTGGCGGTGAACTGACTTGGGGAGGCAGAGAGGTCAGCTTGCGGGGCCCGACAGGGACGTGGCCATTCCAGTGGCCACCTGCCGCAGTTTGGAGGCTTCGGATAAGCCACGCAATCAACCCCAAATGTTTGTTGCAGTGCTAACCCTCTTTCCGGTTATACTGGGACATGACTGGTCGGAAAGTACACGCGGTAAGACAAGCACCACTCCAGAAACCAGGTTGGGTCTGATCATGGAGGGACAGGGTCCCCTCCCAGCTGCTCCCACGCCGTGCACTTTAGCGCTGTTGATGACGTAGGGGAGACCTCCTTGCAAGCGGACCTCCCCCCAATTTTACTAGAGGAGGAGACTCCGACACCTGAGAACGTGGCTCCCGATCCCCTCGCGGGCGTGGAGTATCAATTTCGCTACACGCCCACGTCATTTAAAAGAGAACAGTGGAACGATGATTCTCTTAAGTTTGCCTGGAACGCAATCGTATCCGCAAACGACGTACCGTTAGCAGATTCCACGCCACCGGGAACCCACTTTGTCTTAGATAACGAATTGTTGTATCGAGTGGCAGAACACGAAGGTGAGGTTTGGAAGTTGTTGCTAGTCCCACGGACCTACCGGCGGCAAGTGTGTGAACTAGCACACGCCCACCTCCTAGGCGCCCACTTAGGGGCTGAAAAAACGCTGGAGAGGATTAAACTCTGCTTTTATTGGCCCGGGATTAACGAGGAGGTCAGGCGCTTCTGTCAGTCCTGCTCGGTCTGCCAGCTGCGCCAGATTCCCAGAAGGAACCATTCTCCTCTCATCCCTATTCCCCTTATCGACGTGCCATTTGAACGGATCAGGATCGATCTAGTGGGACCCCTGGAATCTTCAAAACGAGGCCATAAGTACATTTTAGTTATGGAGATTATGCCACTCGATACCCGGAAGCGGTTCCCTTGCGAGCTGCCAATTAGAAAAACATCGCGCGGGAACTAGTAGCCCTCTTTGCCCGGGTGGGTATACCCAAAGAAGTCCTCACAGATCAGGGTACCCCCTTTACTTCGGATACGTTCAGGAAGGTGGCTAAGTTGTTCCACATTAAGCATCTCAAGACGTCTGTATACCACCCCCAGATGGATGGGTTGGTGGAACGTTTTAATCAGACCTTGAAACAGATGCAAGGTAGTCAGCACAGATGGTTGGAACTGGGACCAGCTTTTACCCTTAGTGCTTTTCGCGTATCGGGGGGTGCCTCAGGCTTCTACCGGGTTTTCCCCTTTTGAACTTTTATATGGACGTCAGCCCTGGGGTATTCTGGATGTCCTAAAAGAGGGCTGGGAAGGAGAGCCACTTCCCTCCGTTAGTATTCTAGAACATATCCCACAGTTACGCGATAGACTAGAAAAAATTAGACCTATCCTAAAAGAACACATGTCCAAGGCTCAAGCAGCGCAGGCCCGCAATTATGACAGGAACACATCCCTACGTGAATTCCATCCAGGGGACCTTGTAATGGTGCTCATGCCCACTTCCCACTCCAAACTGTTGGCCCATTGGCAGGGCCCGTACGATGTGAAAGAGAGGAAAGGGCTCATGGAATATTTGGTGCTTCAGCCGAATTGTCGACCGAGCTAGAGGGTCTATCATGTGAACTTGCTGAAACCCTGGAGGGACAGGGAGGAACCGTCTCTCCCAGGACCAACCCTCTTCCTTTTCTCAGAAAAAGATGCCCTTAACCTTGGCCCCAATTTGAGTCCCCAACAACGACAGGAGCTCCTGGGAGCAATCCGGTCGGTCCCAGAAGTGGTCAGCAAGACACCAGGGCGGACTGTGCTGATTCAGCATGACATAGTGACGGACCCGGGGTGGTAGTCAGGGAAAGACCTTATCACCTCCCGGAAGCGAAACGTACAGAGGTGGAGCTAGAGGTACAACGGATGTTGGATTTGGACATTATTGTGGAAAGCCATAGGCCCTGGTCCAGTCCGATCGTCCTCATTTCTAAGCCGGACGGCTCCTGGAGATTCTGTAATGACTTCAGACGTCTCAATCAGGTCTCCAAGTTTGACGCCTACCCCATGCCCCAGATAGACAAACTTCTTGAAAGGCTGGGGACGGCCCGTTATCTGACTACCCTGGATATGACTAAAGGGTACTGGCAAATTCCCTTAACAGCATCCGCAAAAGAGAAGACAGCCTTTAGTACCCCTAGTGGACACTGGCAATACAAGGTCCTCCCATTTGGGCTGCATGGGGCACCGCCGACCTTTCAGCGTCTGGTAGACAGAGTGCTACGGCCCCACCAGTCCTATTGTGCTGCCTACCTGGATGACGTGGTCATTTTTTCTGGCACCTGGGAGGAACATGTATTACAGGTGTACATGGTTCTCCTGACACTAACAAAAGCCGGCCTCCGCATCAACCCTCATAAATGTTATTTTGGTTTGAGCGAGGCCAAGTATTTAGGCTACCTGGTGGGGGGAGGACTCGTGAAACCCCAGTGTAACAAAGTCAAAGCCATTTTAGAATGGCCCCGCCCGATGGTCAAGAAGCAGGTGCAAGCCTTCCTGGGACTAGCTGGGTATTATCGTCGGTTTGTACCTCAGTTTTCTGAGAGGGCAGCACCTTTGACAGAGTAAACAAAGAAGTGGGCCCCTTTCCAAGTGGTGTGGAATAATGATGCGGAACGAGCATTCAGTGACTTGAAAAAGGCCCTTAGCTCGGCACCTGTTTTGAGAACACCTGACTTTTCCCGTCCTTTTCTCCTCCAGACCGATGCTTCGGACACAGGTCTTGGCGCCGTGTTGAGCCAAAACATCGATGGTGTCGAACACCCCATCATGTACCTGAGCCGGAAACTGCTGGACCAGGAGATCAGATATGCGGCGGTCGAATGGGAAGCCTTGGCCATAAAGTGGGCGGTAACGTATCTGAGGTATTTATTACCTCCTGGGTTGGGAGTTCACCTTGGTAATGCACCATGCCGCTCTCCAGTGGATGGCTCTGCATGGGGAGTCAAATCCCCTGGTCACGAGGTGGTATTTGGACCTGCAGCCCTACAAGTTTGCTGTCACTTATCGCCGAGGTAGCCTGCAGGCCAATGTTGATGCTCTCTCCAGGATACAAGACCTCTCGGTTCGGTCCGCCCGACCCGATGGGTCTGGGCTGAGGAGGGGGTCATGTCACGCAAGAGCGCATCGGGAGCAGTTGAAAGACCTGACGTGTACCGCAATAAACCCGGCCGAGGGACAAAGACAGTGCACTAACCTCTCTCTCCTTTTTTCTATAGAAAAGATGAAGCAACGTTGCCGTAAAACCCGGAATACACAACGGTCTCCACTTCCGGGTTCCTTTCTTCCCTCTGGTCCCACAAAGATGACGTCAACCTCCCACAATCCATCACACCTTCCCAGCAACCATCACGTCTGATTTCCATACAATTATACAACTCAAAATTATATATCGAGCACATCTGTCTCGACTAAAACTCTCCAAAATGTTTCCAGGGCATGATCCAACCTGCGAACGTTGCAACCAAGCCCCAGCCTCACTAGGTCACATGTTCTGGGCCTGCTCCAAATTAACATTATTCTGGACAAAAATTTTTAATTACCTCTCAGACAGTCTTGGACTCACAATCCCTCCTAACTCATTAACAGCTGTGTTTGGGGTTCTTCCAGAGGGGCTTAAAGTGGAGAAAGACAAACAAACTGTGATTGCATTCACTACACTGTTGGCACGCAGACTTATTCTGATAAACTGGAAGAACCCAAACTCTCCTCTTTTAAGTCAGTGGGAAACTGATGTGTTATATTATTTAAAATTGGAAAAAATCAAATACTCAGTTAGAGGATCTGTGCAGACTTTTTCAAAACATGGCAGGATCTAATCAGTAATATTTTGAAATGATTTCATAAAGCACATAGAATTTGTTGATTTAGGTATTTTTAAAAGCCTTAAATTTTACACCGTTTGGCTTGCTCTCTCTCTCAAGGGTGGGGATCGATCTGTTCTTAGCATAATTCTTTTTTTTTTTTTGTTAAAACTTGATTGCTATGTATTGATTGTAATAAAATTAATAAATAAATAAATAAAAAAAAAAAAAAAAATGATTTCCAGTCCATCCCTTTATATTGTCCCCCCAACCCGCCATCTTTATCTTATGATTTTGGTATTTTTATGTCTGAAAGAAAATACCTAATTTTTTGTTACAGTATGCGGGGCAAAACCCCAAACCTTTATGCAAGTGTCTTGTGCTTCTTTTACAATACATACATATACACATATATAAATATAGATATATATATATGTAGATAGCTAGATATAGATATATCGATAGATAAAGATATATATATATATATATATATAAAAAAATAGTCACACACGCGTGCATGGGAGGCAGGTAAAGGGCTTGAGTAAGGGCAATTCCGAGTCGTCCCGGGATGTGGCAGAGTGCACTCTTTTTCTCCCTTTCCTGCAGACCTTTCACGGGAGATCCCACCTGGCCCTCTTGACGTCACTTCTGGGACCGAGCCTATGGAAGGAGACCTTGCTGGCTCCGGCTCCTATGATGTCACGTCTGGGCTCGAACCTATGGCTGAAAACCTTCCTGAGCCTGGCCCCTTTGATCTCACTTCTGGTCTTTCCCTTTAAAAGCCTCCACCTTTGCAGCCAGGAAATCAGTTATATGGGTGGCTGCCTCAAACCTTTCTATGAATCGGAGTCAAGTTTGTGACAATGGCGTAGTCAGCAGGATGCAGTAGTCCTGGAAGAGAAGGGGACAGGACCTGCAATACACCCAGGTGGGAGTGTACCTGGGCCAAGTTTTCAGGCGGTGAGGGTGTCCCATGGTTCGGAGCGACCCAGTACGAGCTCTGCGCCCGGCACGTTTCACTAGGCAACCTAGGCAGGCCAGGGGGTGTGCGGGAGGGGCTCACAGAATTGGGCTGGTCCAGATGGGGGAGGCAAAAGGGGCTTATTATGCTCTCTCGGAGGAGATTGCTCACCTCCCTGTAAAGCCAGAGCCCCAATGTCCACCTAGGATTATGTGAATTTCCCCTTGGGATTACCTATCTAGGTGTGCCCCAGACTAGCAGGTGACTAGAGTGAGAAACTGGAGGTTTGACCCAGAGTGGCCGACCGCTCAACCAGCCTGGTCCTTATGGGCAAAGGTAGGGCAATGGCTACGGCCACAGGAGAACAAGCCTTCTTACGTAATAGAGAAGGTGCCCTTCACCCAGCCGGTCTGGGGTAAACAATTCCAAAAAATGGCAGAGCCCATAGAGCTCTTAGAGACACAAAGGACGGCCTCACAATCTGGGGGAGCCGAACCGTCCTTTAGTCAAACTCAACCGGAGTATGTCCCAAAACTTAGCTCCCCCTGTACAACCCAGAGCTTGTGCCGACGTCCCTGGAGTCACGGGCACGCAAACCGCTTAGGAGCGAGGAGGAATGCAGGTGGAGGGGGAGGAGGGGTTGGTGTGCTCTGACTAGCCTGTTGGTGGTCCCACACACAGGAATGGTGATCTTAAACAGGTACAAAACTACTGCTTTGTTTGATTCCGGCAGCAACAATTCTATTTTTGCCTGCCGTTTTGTGCTACCGCGACAGTGGTTAAACTTTAAGACCAGTATAACCTGTGTCCACAGAGAAATCCACTGATACAGGTCCGCCTGTTGTGTGATCAGTTATGGAGGATCGATTCAGAAATTAACCGTGGTGGTCTCCCCAGATCCTCCACACCCGGTGATACTAGGGCAGGACTGGTCTAAAATTATAAGCTGTGAGACACATACCACTCCTGGGGTTACATTGGGCCTAGTTATAGATGGGAATGAGCCGTCTCAAGCTGCCTCCATGCCGTGTAACCAGCCGAGTAACCAGCTGAGTGACGTGGCAATTCCCGGACCATCACGTGCCGATACGTCATCCACCAGCGCCGAGACGGAATGGGAGGAAACCACGCCCCTTGAGGTCGGCCCAGACCCTCTCTCCCTTTTGCGGTTTCAATTTAGCGAGACTCCGGCTTCTTTTAAATGGAACCAGTGAAATGACGATTCCCTGAAGATTGCCAAAAATGCAGTGGTCCTACTCAACGGCCAAAGCACTAACCAGTCGATGCTACAGGGTCCTCACTTTGTGTTAGAAAATGACCTTCTGTATCTCATAGCTGAGCATGACGGGCAGGAGAGACGGCTACTGCTAATCCCGCAGACGTTCCGGCTGCAGGTCTGTGAGTTAGCACACGCCCACCTCCTAGGTGGCCATTTGGGCACCGAAAAAGCCATGGAGCGGATCAAGCTCTGCTTCTACTGGCTGGGCATCAATGAGGAGGTTCATCGCTTTTGCACTTCCTTCCCGGACTGTCAATTTCAACAAATTCCTAGAAAAGACCGTGCTCCTCTCGTTCCTAATCCTCTGATTGATGTTCCCTTCCACAGAATTGGGGTTGATTTCCTCTAGAGCCCTCAGCCCGAGGACACAAGTACATTTTAGTCCTCGTGGATTATGCTATTAAATACCCTGAAGCTGTTCTGTTGCGCTCAGCCACTTCCAAAGCCATCGCACAGGAATCACTAGGGGTCTTTGTGCACGTTGGCATCCTCAAGGAAGTCTTGACAGACCAGGGGACGCCTTTTAACTCTGGGACGTTCAAGGAGACTGCCAAGTTACTTAAAATAAAATATTTAACTCTTTTAGGGCTAATTTTTTTTTGTTTCTTATCTCCCAGGGCTGAATATTTTTCCAAAAACTAACATTTTTTAAAAAGGAACACAAAGCAATTGTTTAACATATCAAATCAACAAAAAATATTTACTTTTGACAAATGTTACTGTCTTGCATGTTGTATGAGCCTGCATACTCTACGATTTCACATACATATCACATACATTTTACACAGCAAAGTCCTGCAAAGTCTGATCTCACTCAAAGCAGCCAATTTCTGTCATTGCCACATTGCACTGCTTACAATATGTGTTGCTTTGGTGCCTACTTTTCAATTGTCTGTTGCTGCACTTTCTCACATGTATTGTTAGTGTGTACTGTAGAGAGACAAGTCACCCTTTTGCCATTGTGCCATTCCACTGCCACCAAGTTTTCTGCCCGCATGAAAACCGTATTGTCACCTCTTTTCATCTTCTGAAACTTTATGAACTTTATGCATGGCATTATAGCCTGGCTCACCCCATGGGATTTGCTTCTGTTTATTACAGAAGTGAATAAAACTTGGCAGCAGCACGTACCTATCACCATGCTGCATAACCTGTCCAAAGCCACCAGGGGACAAAGCACGTTTGAACCAATGCTGGTCCAACTGGTTATATCACCAGTTCTGTCCCATCTCTATTTGTAACCACAGCACGCTTCATCTCGTCTTTTGTTGTGGGTTTACACTTTGAAAAACGAGAATGCGATGCAAACGCAGCCCGCGATTCAAAAAATTTCTTTGCCTACCTGTTTATCTTCTCTGACGGTAGCTGAAAAGCAGCATCAGGAGAGAGCAGCCTGAAGTACAGTAGCTGGTGATCTGTCATGTCCAACAGCAAGCCATGCCGTCTTGTGAAGTCCAGCAGCCAGATCGGCTCTCAACGGATCAATGTTTGTGTATTTATCCCATGTGAACCTTGCCGTAGATGAATCGGCTGCGCGAAGGTGCTCAACTGGCAGCAGATCCGCTGGCGCGGCATCGGCTGGTGTTTGATCAGCTGATGCCAGCTTCTCACTCTCTTGCTTGATCTCCTGATCACTGTCAATAAAATCCGATTCTGAAAAATCAGAGTCCGACTCCGCGATAATGCGCAAAACATTGTCTGCCGAGTGTTTTCTTTTCTGCACTCACTTCGCTCCCTTGTCACATGTCGATGCCATCTTGCCATTGTTTACATTTCGCAACTCACGCACACGCTAGGATTAGTTGCCAAGTCAACGAGTCTAGCATTCCTCCAAGCACAGAGGGAATGCCTGTGACGTGACATTGAGATTTGTCGCCATTAACAGCTGATTATCGCCCTCTATCCCTGGATGTCGACTTTAGTCGACATGCGCCCTCAACCCCTCCTGTCGACAAAAGTCGACATCCGCCCTAAAAGAGTTAAAGACTGTGCTATATCACCCTCAAACTGATGGTTTTGTAAAGAGGTTTAATCAAACTCTCAAACAAATGCTGTGTAAGGTGGTCAGTGAGGATGGAAGGAACTGGGATCAGCTCCTCCCCCTCATCCTTTTTGCCTAACGGGAAGTCCCACAAGCCTCCACAGGGTTCTCCCCTTTTGAATTATTGTTTGGGCGGCAACCCTGTAGCATATTAGATATCTTAAAAGAAGGATGGCAAGAAGAGGCTCTTCCCTCTACAAATATATTGGAATATATCACGCAATTACACAATAGATTTGGTCAAATTCGGCCCCTCCTTAAAAGTCACATGGAAGAGGCTCAAGCAGCACAGGTCAGATATTATCGCAAAGGAGATCAGGTTATGGTACTAGTACCTACCTTCCACGCTAAGTTGCTTGCCCATTGGCAAGGTCCCTAAGATGTTAAGGAGAGGAAAGGACTTTTCGACTATTTGGTGAGTCAACCCAATCATCAGCCGAGGGAGCGGGTTTATCATGTAAACTTGCTTTTACTGTGGAAGGACAATGATTCCTGATCCCACCTCTGGCCAGCCCTGCTCACTCTTTGCTCACATGGCTAGCCTTAACTTCGGAGCGGATTTAAGTCCCAGACAACGACAGTTATCCTGTCTGTCCTGGAGGTAGTGAGTGAAACCCCCAGAAGGACCTGTCTGGTTGAGCACGACATTGTGACAGAACCCGGGGTTGTAGTCCGAGAACGTCCGTATCGTCTTCCCGAGGCAAAATGGACTGAAGTGGAGCTTGAGATTAAACACATGCTGGAACTAGGTGTAATCGAGGAAAGTCATAGTCCCTGGTCCAGTCCCATTGTATTGGTCGCTAAGCCTGACGGCAGGTTTTTCAATGACTTCTGTCAGCTTAATCATGTCTCCCAGTTCGATGCTTATCCAATGCCATGAGTGGAAGACTTCCTGGAGAGGCTTGGACAGGCTCAATATTTGACCAGACTGAACATGAAAAAGGGGTACTGGCAGGTTCCTTTAACAGACTCCACGAAGGTTAAGACAGCGTTTAGCACCCCTAGCGGACACTGGCAGTATCCTGTCCTTCCATTTCGGTTACACAGGGCTCCAGCAACCTTACAGCATCTGGTGGACAAAATGCTACGGCCTTATAACTCATATA
Source organism: Polypterus senegalus (assembly GCF_016835505.1). NCBI lineage: Eukaryota > Metazoa > Chordata > Cladistia > Polypteriformes > Polypteridae > Polypterus > Polypterus senegalus. The sequence continues at coordinate 158,043,757 of NC_053164.1, read as the reverse complement.
GTGCTGCCTAACTGGATGACATGGTCATCCATTCCAGCACGTGGATGGAACAGCTACAGCAGCTAAAAGCGGTATTGCGGACACTTGGTGAGGCCAGGCTTCGGATTAATCCCAAGAAATGTTTCTTTGGATTGAGCAAAGCCAAGTATTTAGGCTACCTGGTGGGTCAGGGTACCATGAAGCCACAGTACTCCAAAGTAGATGCCATTTTGAAATGGCCCCGTCCGCAAACCAAGCAGCAGGTCCAAGCCTTTCTCGGATTAGTGGAGTACTACTGCCGGTTTGTGTCCCGGTTCTGGGAGAGAGCTGCGCCCTTGTCTGATTTGACAAAGAAGAGGGCCCCAAACATTGTGGTATGGACTGAAGTTACAGGCGCTACATTTAGTGACTTGAAGTAGGCCCTTATGTCCACACCTATTCTGAAAGCACCTAACTTTTCTTTACCTTTCATCCTCCAGACAGACGCTTCGGACACAAGCCTGGGGGCCATGCTGAGCCAAAGTGTCGACAGTGTGGAACACCCCATCACGTTCCTGAGTTATAAATTGTTGGACCGGGACATGGTATGCGGCGGTGGAGAGAGAGGCTTTGGCGATTAAATGGTCTATTACTCAGCTGAGGTACTACCTGTTGGGCCGGTAATTCACCCTTGTCACAGACCATGCAACTTTGCAGTGGATGGCCCTGCACAAGGAGTCAAATCCACGGGTCACCAGGTGGTTTCTTGACCTTCAGCCAAAAAAGTTTTCGCTTGTTCATCATTGGGGCACTCTTCACGCCAATGCTGATGCCCTTTCTTCGGTTCACAACCTCTCGATCAGGGTCGCTCAACCTGACAGGTCTGGGCTGAGGGGGGGCCTTGTCACACACATGCACATGGGAAGCAGCTAAAGGGCTTGAGTAAGGGCAATTCTGAGTCATACTGGGATGTGGCAGAGTGCACAGATCCCACCTGGCCCTCTTGATGTCACTTCCAGGACAGAGCCTATGGAAGGAGACATTGCTGGCTCCGGCTCCTATGATGTCACGTACGGGCTCGAACCTATGGCTGAAGATCTTCCTGAGCCTGCCCCCTTTGATCTCACTTCCTGTCTTCCCCTTTAAAAGCCTCCACATTTTCCCTATTCCCTCAGTTCTGTTTTGGACTCGGTTTTGTGCACATCAGTGCTGTATTCATTTGAGCAACTTTGCAGCCAGGAAATCAATTATATGGGTGGCTGCCCCAAACCTTTCTATGAGTCAGAGTCAAGTTTGTGAATATATATATATATATATATATATATATTTTTTTTAATACACACACACAAACACACATGTATACACATACATTCACATATACATACATACATACAGTGGTGTGAAAAACTATTTGCCCCCTTCCTGATTTCTTATTCTTTTGCATGTTTGTCACACAAAATGTTTCTGATCATCAAACACATTTAACCATTAGTCAAATATAACACAAGTAAACACAAAATGCAGTTTTTAAATGATGGTTTTATTATTTAGGGAGAAAAAAAATCCAAACCTACATGGCCCTGTGTGAAAAGTAATTGCCCCCGAACCTAATAACTGGTTGGGCCACCCTTAGCAGCAATAACTGCAATCAAGCGTTTGCGATAACTTGCAATGAGTCTTTTACAGCGCTCTGGAGGAATTTTGGCCCACTCATCTTCGCAGAATTGTTGTAATTCAGCTTTATTTGAGGGTTTTCTAGCATGAACCGCCTTTTTAAGGTCATGCCATAGCATCTCAATTGGATTCAGGTCAGGACTTTGACTAGGCCACTCCAAAGTCTTCATTTTGGTTTTCTTCAGCCATTCAGAAGTGGATTTGCAGGTGTGTTTTGGGTCATTGTCCTGTTGCAGCACCCAAGATCGCTTCAGCTTGAGTTGACGAACAGATGGCGGACATTCTCCTTCAGGATTTTTGGTAGACAGTAGAATTCATGGTTCCATCTATCACAGCAAGCCTTCCAGGTCCTGAAACAGCAAAACAACCCCAGACCATCACACTACCACCACCATATTTTACTGTTGGTATGATGTTCTTTTCTGAAATGCTGTGTTCCTTTTACGCCAGATGTAACGGGACATTTGCCTTCCAAAAGTTCAACTTTTGTCTCATCAGTCCACAAGGTATTTTCCCAAAAGTCTTGGCAATCATTGAGATGTTTCTTAGCAAAATTGAGACGAGCCCTAATGTTCTTTTTGCTTAACAGTGGTTTGCGTCTTGAAAATCTGCCATGCAGGCCGTTTTTGCACAGTCTCTTTCTTATGGTGGAGTCGTGAACACTGACCTTAATTGAGGCAAGTGAGGCCTGCAGTTCTTTAGACGTTGTCCTGGGGTCTTTTGTGACCTCTCGGATGAGTCGTCTCTGCGCTCTTGGGGTAATTTTGGTCGGCCGCCGGCCACTCCTGGGAAGGTTCACCACTGTTCCATGTTTTTGCCATTTGTGGATAATGGCTCTCACTGTGGTTCGCTGGAGTCCCAAAGCTTTAGAAATGGCTTTATAACCTTTACCAGACTGATAGATCTCAATTACTTCTGTTCTCATTTGTTCCTGAATTTCTTTGGATCTTGGCATGATGTCTAGCTTTTGAGGTGCTTTTGGTCTACTTCTCTGTGTCAGGCAGCTCCTATTGAAGTGATTTCTTGATTGAAACAGGTGTGGCAGTAATCAGGCCTGGGGGGGGGCTATGGAAATTAAACTCAGGTGTGATACACCACAGTTAGGTGATTTTTTAACAAGGGGGCAATTACTTTTTCACACAGGGCCATGTAGGTTTGGATTTTTTTTTATCCCTAAATAATAAAAACTATCATTTAAAAACTGCATTTTGTGTTTACTTGTGTTATATTTGACTAATGGTTAAATTTGTTTGATGATCAGAAACATTTTGTGTGACAAACATGCAAAAGAATAAGAAATCAGGAAGGGGGCAAATAGTTTTTCACACCACTGTATATGTGCTTATGTATGCAAATATATAATACTAGCAAAATACCCGTGCTTCGCAGCGGCGAAGTACTGCATTAAAATTTTTATTAAGAAGAAAAGTAAACCTTTTCAAACTGAGGGAAAATATGCCAATAATTATTTGTTAATAATTATTTGCCAAATTTCAGCCTTCTACCTACATGGGAAGTTGGAGAATTAGTGACGTTTGGAAAATTCAATATGGCGGCCGACAGTGGCATCATATGACCAAAATAAATACGTACATCGGTTTTGGTTAGCGCAGGGAAGCCACCTACCAAATTTCGTGAAGATGGGGTCAGCCTTCTACCTACACGGGAAGTTTGAAAATCGGTGACATTGGAAAGTTCAATATGGCGGCCGATAGTGGCGTCATACCATCGAAATAAGTAAGTACAGCGGTTTCGGTTAGCGCAGGGAAGCCGCCTACCAAATTTCGTGAAGATGGGGCCATAAATAAGAAAGTTCAACATGGTGGACGTTGTCGACCGTTATGACCGTTACGTGTAGAATTTCGAAATGAAACCTGTTTAACTTTTGTAAGTATGCTGTAAGGAATAAGCCTGCCAAATTTCAGCTTTCTACCTACATGGGAAGTTGGAGAATTAGTGATGAGTCAGTGAGTCAGTCAGTCAGTGAGGGCTTTGCCTTTTATTATTATAGATACACACACGGAGTCAGGTCCATAAATATTTGGACAGTGACATGATTTTCACAATTATGGCTCCATACACCGCCACAATGGATTTGAAAGAAAGCAACCATTGCATGATAGAAGCATAGATTTTAATTTAAGGGGTTTAACAAAAATGCTGTATGAGCTGTTTTGAAAAGAGACAATTGTATGCATAGTCTCCCTTGCAGGAGCTCAAAAGTATTTAGAGAAACTAATATAATCGTAATTAATGTATTTGTGAAAAACAAATACAAGACAAACTTTTTATGCAACCTCAGCTTTAATTTATTTTGTCTGTTACTGCTTCACTTACTCTTCATTTTGATGATAAATGCTTTTCACTCCCCCTCCTAGAAGTGCTTTCCATCTACTCATTCAAAATGATGAATTCTCTGATGTTTGTCTATGGTGAACTTTAATTCCCTCTGGATGGAATCATTTTCAATTAAACCACATCAAGCTGCCACTGCAGCTCACATTTAACAAGGGTCTTTACTCAGACCACCTTCTGTTCTTTGTCACAGTACCGAGAAACTCCAACATCATTGGTTGGCTTCAGAGTGAAGTATAATGTTATAGCTTTGTTTTACCCTTTAATCCCCAATTTAATTTTTTTTATGTTTTGTTTTATTATTTGTGGCTTTTTTATATTAAGGACTTATCTTGATTTAGTACTTAAAAGATTTAATTCCTTTGGTCCAATCAATGGATGAAGAATCCCTAATGAGGACTGTTTCCTGCCTTGCATCCAATGTTACTCTGGATAGACTCCGGCTTCTATGACCATGAGTTGGAATAGGTGGGTTTCAAAATGTCTAATTTCTTTGGCAGTGTTACCTAGTGTGTGTGTTTTTTTTGGTAACATAATCTGTGAAACACACTAAAGTGTTTGTTTCATGTTTAAGGGCTATGCCCCCTGCTCACCTCGCTCCATGATAGCATCACAAGCACCAGTCTGCCCCAGAATTACAGCGCTGCCACATAACCTAACCTGTACATCTTTAAAATGAGGAAAAATATTATAGTTCCACACGAAAAAGTTTTATTCTCTATAGTACAATATATAATATGAGGATGGTCCACAAACCAATGCAGTCGGTTGATGTTCCCTCTCCCTGGCCATTTCTTCCAGCTCTTCCGGGAGAATCCCAAGGCGTTCCCAGGCCAGCCGAGAGACATAGTTCCTCCAGCGTGTCCTGGGTCTTCCCCGGGGCATCCTTCCGGTTGGACGTGCCTGGAACACCTCACCAGGGAGGCGTCCAGGAGGCATCTTGATCAGATGCCCGAGCCACCTTATCTGACTCCTCTCAATGCAGTGGAGCAGCGGCTCTACTCTGAGCCCCTCCCAGATGACTGAACTTCTCACCCTATCTTTAAGGGAAAGCCCAGACACTCTGCGGAGGAAACTCATTTCAGCCACTTGTATTTTCGATCTCGTTCTTTCGGTTACTACCCATAGCTCATGACCATAGGTGAGAGTAGGAACGTAGATCGACTGGTAAATTGAGAGCTTCGCCTTGCAGCTCAGCTCTTTTTTCACCACGACAGACCGATGCAGAGCCCGCATAACTGCGGACGCCGCACCGATCTGCCTGTCGATCTCACGCTCCATTCTTCCCTCACTCATGAACAAGACCCAGAGATACTTGAACTCCTCCACTTGGGGCAGAATCTCTCCCCCAACCCTGAGAGGGCACTCCACCCTCTTCCGGCTGAGGACCATGGTCTCAGATTTGGAGGTGCTGGTTCTCATCCAAGCCGCTTCACACTGAGCTGCAAACCGATCCAGAGAGAGTTGAAGATCACGGCCTGATGAAGCAAACAGGACAACATCACCTGCAAAAAGCAGTGACCCAATCCTGAGTCCACCAAACCGGACCCCTTCAACACCCTGGCTGCGCCTAGAAATTCTGTCCATAAAAGTTATGAACAGAATCGGTGACAAAGGGCAGCCCTGGCGGAGTCCAACTCTCACTGGAAATGGGCTCGACTTACTGTCGGCAATGCGGACCAAGCTCTGACACCGGTTGTACAGGGACCGAACAGCTCTTATCAGGGGGTCTGGTACCCCATACTCCCGGAGCACCCCCCACAGGGTTCCCCGAGGGACCCCTCGAACTGAGGCCTAGGGTGTCCTTGTGCCAAGTGCACATATGAACACCCCTATGCTTGAAGATAGTGTTCGTTATGGACAATCCGTGATGAGCACAGAAGTCCAATAACAAAACACCGCTCGGGTTCAGATTGGGGGGGCCATTCCTCCCAATCATGCCCTTCCAGGTCAAACTGTCATTTCCCATGTGAGCATTGAAGTCTCCCAGCAGAACGAGGGAGTCCCCAGAAGGTATGCCCTCTAGCACCCCCTCCAGGGACTCCAAAATGGTGGATACTCCAAACTGCCGTCCAGCGCATATGCACAAACAACAGTCAGGACCCTTCCCCCCACCTGAAGGCGGAGGGAGGCCACTCTCTTGTCCACCGGGGTAAACCCCAATGCACAGGCTCCAAGTTGGGGGGCAATAAGTATGCCCAAACCTGCTCAGCACCTCTCACTGGGGGCAACTCCAGAGTGGTAGAGAGTCCAGCCCCTCTCAAGGAGATTGGTTCCAGAGTCCAAGCTGTGCGTTGAGGTGAGTCCGACTATATCTAGCCAGAACCTCTCAACCTTGTGCACTAGTTCAGGCTCCTTCTCCTTCAGAGAGGTGACATTCCATGTCCCAAGAGCCAGTTTCAGTAGCCGAGGATCAGACCGCAAAGGTCCCCGCCTTCAGCCATCACCCAACTCACACTGCACCCAATCTCCTTGGCCCCTCCCAAAGGTGGTGAGCCCATGGGGAGTGTCGCTACCCGATCTGCATGCCTACCCGATTTGCACGCGCAGGCTTATTGAGAGCCTAACATGCCGTAAAGTGTTCGCGCATGCGTTAAACAGATTGGGCAGCACCGTAAAGTGTGTTATGACGTACCCTTTCAATATGCACGCGCATGCAGATTGGGCCAGCAATGGGAACCAGGTAGTGACACACAGATCATGTGCTTAATGAAAAAAACATTAAAAACAAAAAAATCCACTTTACGGCACGGCCCGATCAGAACTGTGCATGCAGTACAGCTTCACATTACGGTATATACATTTTAGTTCCACATTATTTCCATAAAAAAATATTCATCCTGCAAAATAAACCAAGCAGCCTTTGTGGCGTAACGTTGATGTCCAATGTTCGATCGCCGTAAGAAGAAGCTTAGGTGTGCACACCTGATGAGCCCCAATTACGGCGAAACACATGCTGTATACTCTTTGTATTATTTAGCAGGTATATATATATATATATATATATATATATATATATATATATATACAAAGTATGTAGTGTTTTTATTTTCCCTCTCACGTAATAAATCATATAAAGTTTCTTTTCCATTTTGATCTGTTGTTGCAATTTCCCTCTTATGAAATTGTGTTTGTTTAAAAATATCTTTAGACGTCAATTATTATTAATAAAATTGCCATTTGTCTTAAGGGTTCAGGTTTACAAAACCTAATATATTTCTATAAAACTGGTTGGATACATGATCCTTTTTCAAAAAAAAGAAAATAATTAACACTGTGTTGCATTTCATTGTGCTGACTGTCCCCCTTAGTATTAACTGTGACTGTCCACTTGTTAAAATTCTTTAATTCGTTCTCAGTTGTGCAATCAGGTCAGATGCTGAAGAAATGAAGAGCATAATGCCACTGGTTCAAATCCTCATTTATTCCAATGGCTATTAATCTTACAGAGAAGTTTAACTTTATACCCACAGACTTAAATTAAGGAAGTGAGCTGTTATCTCTTGAATCAAGTTATTTGATCTTTTATTTTTTACAGTAAGTGCTTGCTGCTATAGTTCATATTTGTAATTCACTTGTTTTTAATGATGTGTTTTTAATGTTATTTCAAGGCATCTCTGTTAAACCCGCTGAGAAATGAATTTACCTATTAATATAATAAAACTGAACTGAATTTTACAGCTGTAAAATAAAATATTCTCCACTAACTGAGCACAATTTAAACAGCATGAAGTAGTTCAGTTTATGATGAACACCATGTGGACAGTGGGCAGTGATATTCTTTCTTACAAGTTTAATCAATATAACACATCACTGTTTGTGTGCAGACTCCTCGTCCCATGTCAATAGTTTTATTCACCCATATTGATACAGAGCCAGTTCATTTTTATAACTTTAAAAAAAGGAAATACAATACACTTATTCATACATTTTTTTATTGAAGAAATAAATGGTATTTTTAAAAATAAAAGTGAAAGATCTGTGAACAATGTTTCTCAAAAAAAAAATTATACACACCCATATTTATATGTACAGTATATATACTGTATATATATTATGAGTAGAAAATTCAGTAATCATAAAGATGTATAAATGGTAAATGCATTTAACTAGAACACAACTACAATGAAAATGTCCAACAAGGAGAGGTGTTAAAAATTATTAGGGAAGGAGAACACAAATATATTTACAGATTTTTACCTTAGTATTTAAAAAAAATGTTTTGAACACAATAAAAGTTAATCACTAAATTTGTCAAAAAAGGAAAAATGCTATTTAGCTTTATGAACAAGATGCTACTCAGAGTCAAAGAGTTGTTATCCAGCAATATTCCATAAAAAATGTGTTTGATTACAGTAAACTGATATTTTTCCTGATCTGTCCTTTAATATTTGTTCACTAATAATATCTTTACACCACCTTTGCTTACAAGTGTTGCTCAAATTGCTCTACAAAAATATACAGTTACAAAGAAAACTGTATGCATTATAAAAGTAAATAAGAAGCAGATGGAGGGGTCCTTGTCCTTAGTAATAAATACACTGCCTGGTCAAATGGCCGGTGACAAAGACAAACTTGCAGCCTTCAAGGATTCTGGAGATAATAAACTTCTGGGGGTCCCAAGCTAAAGCCCACATAGACACCCCCTCTGCACATCCCAGCATACATAAATGTGGCCGTCTCAGTCCAATCACAATTCCATTTCAGGACGTCTTGTGAACCTTTCTTCTATCACAGGAAGTTGGGGTTAATTTAAAAGATGGTGGAGATGCAGGGGGCACCATTGCAATAAACTGTAAAAAAAACAGAGAAAAACAGCAGAGGTTAGTGCCCAGTGCAGAGCTTACAAAGTGTACACAGTACCATTTCTAAACTATTACAACCAATGCAAGTAATTAAGAAAAAGCCAAATTAGAAAAGTGGGCTTGTTGAAGTTTTTCGAAATGCTTGACATTTGTAGCCTGGCAGTCCTCTATTGGCAAAGCATTCCAGAGTACAGAAAGCTGCCAGTTTTTATGGTTGATCTTAGAATAAAAAGCAAAGCAATGTTTCAGAAAAGAGATGTTGGGAGCAGACACTCCAAAATAAAGGCAGGGTCTAAAATACTCAAAGCCTTCTAATTATTTAATAGATCCTTAAAATCAATTCTATGTGAGACAGACAGCCAGTGCCTCAAAGAGACCGAGACAGTTTTCAGAAGAAAAAAAAAACCAAAAAGGCCAATACCTCATGATCACTTGGCAAAGGCACAGCAAATCAGAGCAGGGTTTGAGATGGAAGATTCTAGAAGTGCCGGGCAGGAGGGACAGCCACTACTTCAACATGGCACACATCTCTTTGTCCTTCTTGTTGAACTGCTGCCCCATAACATGACCAGACTCTTCTACTTCACTGCAACTGTTAAAAACATAAACACAGTAGATATTCACTCAAAGAGTTCAAACATTAATAAAATGTACTCTTACTTCTTGTTCTGCCTCCTTCCTTGGTTCACCTGTAGATCAATTATTACCAAAGTAAACCATCACCATAGATAAAGGTCTGCTTAGAGTAAAGTCTGACTAATAATATTTTTTTTAATTACTGTGGTTTTTTGTTGGATGTTGAAAGAACCCCAACTTAACTGTCATTATATGTAGCATCGTTTTTTTCCTTTTACATTACGCATACAGTAGACATTGTGTTATAATCTGTATATCTGAACTTCTAATGTGATGTGCTCAGGTGTCAGTACTTACATGAAAATATCTTCCGTTTTTCTCTCCTACCTTAGTTTTGTTTTAAGTTAAAATTACATCTCAGCTCTTTCAAAATCCAACAACAAAGCACAGCAACTTAAGAAAATAAACGTTATTTTGCAAAAGAGAACAATATCCCTGTTTCCTAATTGCTGGGATTGATGCACCTCAGTCTCTGTGTTTGCGAGGATTCACACTCTGAGGCTTTCCTGTCTAAAATTAAAAAGCCGTGTTAGTTAATGGACAGAGTGAGCAGACATACAGTACAGTATTCAAGGCAGCAAAATATTACAGATCAAATAATAAATATGGGGAGGCTTTGCAGGAATTGTGCACAAATTACTTTTGAAACAAAGCTTCGGTAGTCTTACCTGTAGAAATAGCAAATCTAACATGAACTGCACATCATCTCAAATTGGGAATCTTAAAAGCAGAAGAAAAGGACATCCAGTTGTGTCTCAGAATTCGGGTACACTGGCATCTGTTCAGCCACTTGGAAGGCTGGTTACCACCGGGCATCCTGTAGGGTCAAGAAAAAAAATACAATAAAGGGGCATTGTTTTTCTAACTGCAGCAATAAGAAAGAAGTTATTTCTAAGGAGCAGGCCTTCTGCATTATATTCAGCAAAATGTGTTTGTACTCCTCCTAAACCAACAGCTTAAATGATAAACCAATGACAAATGACAACAGCAGGTGCCCAGCCTGTCACTGTGCCACATCAGACACACACCACACTTCTCTGATGGCTTTGGATATAAATTTTAAAATTGCCTGTTTTCTGCCATAGAATGTTTCTACCAAACAAGGTTAAAGAAATCCATTTTAAAATTATGAATAAATAGTACCCAACTAACAAATTAATTCATAAGTATGACATTAATATATTGCCAAAATGTAGTTTATGTACAAATGAAAAAAAAATCCCCTCAGATTTCTTTTATTTCTACTCATATTCCAAAATGTTTTAGAAAGATTTATTTCTGTAACTGTCTTGAATGACAAACCAATATCTCACTGTTTAATTCTTGTTCTTATACTGTATACAGTTTTGAAGACTAAATGTTAGAAAATGGAGTAACTGTGGTTTCCTTGCTTCATAAATTTCATATTCAAAAGTGTAAAGTACAGAACGTTAGACCCTCTGTTACATCTTTCTGTATGGACATTAATATGCTAGAAATAGCTTTTAAAAATGGAGAACACACTAAAATAATTAAAATGTGTAAGATTCTGATCTGCTTCATTAACAATTTGTAACGCTATTATCTGCATCTCGCTTTCTTGTAATAACTTAGCTGTTGCTACTCTTGTATGTAATTTAGCCTTCATTATTATATATTTGTTAACTTTATTATGGAAAAACTATTGTAACAATGTAATCTGATATCAACATAATAAAAAATACTGATGGCTTTGGAGGGCACACTTTACACCGGTCGAGTGTCAGACGTGCTCTCCTAATGCTATTCCTAATTCGACACCTCGATTACATTGTTTTGCTTAATTATTAGCATGCCATTCACTGCTTTAAGATGAAAAATGTGAACAAATGTTAAAAGAAACACACCACCAAATGCTAATAGGGTGTTACGACATAAATGAAATGCATCCATTAACCCAAATACGGAAAATGCTGCGACTTTCACATTTAAAACACAAGATTACGAATGTCGTATAGCAACTAAAAAGGAAAATCCTTATGGCCTTTTTCATTAATACGATGTACTTACAAAAAGCTATACGTATCCATTATAAAGTTTACAGACATATGTCGTATTTCATTTCACTCCCTCTTCATTCGAATTGAGTTAATTTTTTCAGGCGACAAATATTCTTCCAAAACGTTATAAAATTCAAAAGTTGTCATCTTTTCCAGTAAGAAGTCCACTTACAGACGGAGATAACTGACAATACAAAAATGACTCGCAAGTACAATTCAAACCTGACGAGTGACGTATGTCGTAAAACATTAGACATGCACAGAACAAATCGGGCAGCGTCGTGAAATGAATTTTAATTAAGCAGAGAGCACGACAAATCGGATGGGGACTCGTGTCGTGAAGTAGAAAAACGGAGATCGGACAGGGTCGTAATAGCAAAGCTCTGTGCATGCATGCGCATGCGCACGCAAATCGGGTAGGCACCGCAGATTGGGTATCGACAGGGAGTACTCAGATATGTGGATGGATATTTCAAGTGTAAACCACAAGACAATGATTATATTTTTATATTATGTACATTAAAGAACCATCAACAACAAATCAAATTACTAATACATTGAACAATTCTTATAAAAGTAAAGTTGAATAAATCGGACTCTGCAGCTACATGATTAAAAGGTAAAATACCACTTCCAGTTAGCGGAAATAGCCCAAAAGTTGACAGAAATCTATGTTTTGTACCTAATACTTGTATGCAAAATTTGGTTGACCTCAGTGAAAGTGTATTCAACAGACACGCAGGCATAATTCCAAATATGGTATTTTCAAACTCCGGGAGGTCTAAAACATCAGGATTCATCAAAATCTCAAAATGGAATTTTTGGAGGATTTCAATATTTTCCCTATATTTCATATACAAGAAAGAAAAAAAAGAGAGAAATATAGAATATTCTAATAGTATTAAGGTGAAGCTCCCAGAACAGTCTAGTATTAGGTAGCAGTTTCTATTTTATTTCTAGTTTATTCATGGTTTACACAGAAATTTTTAGAATCATCTGGTAGCAACTGTTGTCTAAATAAAGTGTCAAAGTTCACAACTGATAAGTCATTACATCTTCAACAGCCAGCAGAACATGACTTCATAACAGAGCATACATTAGAACTGAAAAAGCTTTAGGAACTGAAAAGGTCTGTACTGCATGCAGTCATCACATCATGGAAGTCAGTCAGTCATTTTCCAACCTGCTATACCCTAACACAGGGTCACGGGGGTCTCCTGGAGCCAATCACAGCCAGCACAGGGCACAAAGCAGGAACAACCCCCACACACCAAGCACACACTAGGGCCAATTTAGGATCACCAATGTACCTAACCTGCATGTCTTTGGACTGTGGGAGGAAATTGGAGCACCCAGAGGAAACTCACACAGACACGGGGAGAACATGCAAACTCTACGCAGGGGGGGACCCGGGGAGCAAACCCAGGTCTCCTTACTGCGAGGCAGCAGCGCTACCACTGCACCACCATGCCACCCCATCATGGAAGTAGTGCTGTCATACATCTTATGTTTATTTGGTGAAACAGAATGGCCAATAATTAAAGATGCATATGCTGCAGCTACCAATTACCTGTTTTAGAGTCCAGTAATGTGCAAATTGTGAAATGCTTGACTGCTTAGGCCCAGCGGCCACAAGACGATTATCAGATATTTCTATGCTTTCATCTCATGTTTCCTGGTGTACATAAAGGCAGCGAGCCATTTCAAGCTCCTGCTCTAACACATCACACCAGGTGGATGGGTAAAGGCATTTATATGCTGAAAATATTCCTTTTTAAAGCTCAAGTCAGGAAGACTTCACATGAATATAAGATTATAACACATTTTGTTCTGTTTATCAGACAGTGGAATGAAACACTGTTTGCAATCCGGGCTCCTCTTAATGAGATCACATTTTTATCAGTCTTTAAGGCTTACCCAAATGAGACTGTTGCTAGTAAAGTATATGCAGCACTTTCAAGGCACCTTTGGACAGGTTTAGCCCTCTTTAATGACAGAGTTTCACTGGAAACAAAGGAAAAGGTGGTGCAGTGGCCAACATTATCAGTCGTTTTTTGATATCTTAATATGACAACTGAATCTAAACTGCTGAAGTTGGAGTATCTGGCAACAATAAGAACAACATTCTTCTTTGGTGTCCAAGTGGCAATGAAAGATCACAGTAATTTCTCAAGAAAGCACCAGAACAGAGGACAGATGATCCAATCTTCACCAAATTTTGTATGCCATGGTCCCTTACAAAACAAACACCAGGTAGTTAAAATTGTGCAGTTTCTTTAATAAGTCTATCAGACAGTCTTTTATAGCACTTTCATATCTAGTCTGTCTCTTAATCCCTTCTAGCAGAGGAAACACTCATTTCCACAGCTTGCTCCCTGTATTCTGCTTGCAAAATGAATACTGTAATTATAAAATTGTCCAAAATTTATTTAAAAAGATTGAAGGAAGTCTTCTATATCACTTTCATATCTACTATGTCCTTACTCATCCACTGGTGGAGGCCCTCATTTCCTCAGTGGAGCCTTTGCTATAGAAACATGTGCCACCTGAATACTGCTTACAATATAAAAATTAAACACTTAAAATTGTTGAGCATGTACTGTACTTGAATGATTTTATATCACTTTCATGTCTACTGTGGTGGTCTGTACCATCCACTGGAGGGGACACTGATTTCTATGGCTGGAGCAGAGCTGTACAAATGTGGGCTCCAGTCTGCTGCTTTTAAAATGAGTATTGGAATTGTAGAATTGTTCAAAATCCCTCTTAAAAGTTCACAGGCGCTCTATAGTATCGCTTATACAGTCATATGAAAAAGTCACATATACATACTGTGTACATACATACATACATACATATACTGTACATACACATATACATACACACTGTATATTGCATATATATATATATACACATATATACATACATGCATACATACATACATATATACATACATACATATATACATACAAATATACATTGTCACACACATGCGTTTAGGAGGCAGTCAAAAAGCCTAAACATGAGTAAAACATCATGAGACAAAGGGTTGTCACGTGGTACTTACCTGAATCTCTTGATCTCCCAACAGTAAAACTGAGGAAAAATAAGTCCTTCCATTTCCAGGTTCCAAACGCCTGGCCAAGACGTCACTTCCGGCACCATTTATGACAACGCTTCTGGCCACTATGGATGACTTCACTTCGGGTCCATTTAGAATGACGTCACTTCCGGCTCACGAATTTGACATAATTTCCTGCCAACCACTTCCTTTTTTCATTACCATTCTGTATATAAACGGCACTTTGTTTCATGTACTTTGTCAATTGCTACCATTACAGTACTTTTGATCATTTCAACCATTTTTTCTGCTGTATTTTTGTCTATTGGACAATATACGGGGACGGTCCCCAAAACTTTGTTTTATGGAGCTTCTTTTTTCTTTATATTCCACAGTTGGTGTAGCCGGCAAGATCTTTTTGTTCGAAGATGACTAAAGAACAGGAACTGAACACTGTACTTTCCACCATAATGGCCGAACTACGTACCTTACAGATGGGCGAAACTCTGACCCAACTAGCCAAATCCGTGGTTCGCGCTGCCCCCACAGTACAGATGGAGGCCGCTCGGTCATTACCAACACAGTTAACTTACTTGACTAAGGAAGATGATATTGAGTCTTATTTTTTGTTATTTGAGCGAATCACTAAGCGAAACGCATGGGCGTACCTACTGGCCCCCTAACTGAAGGGGATAGCGCAGAGATCCTACTACAATTTAACTGAGGAGCAGGTCGCAGACTATGACGTTTTAAAAACAGAGGTGCTCAAACGCTACGGCATCTCTCCGAAATAGCAGGCGAGAGAATGGAGGGAGAGGCAGTTTGATCCCGAACGACCTTAAAGAACACAGGCGTTCGAGGTGTGGAGTAAAGTGTGTCGTTGGCTAAGGCCCGATATTAACAATTCCCACAAGATGGACGAACTATTAGCGTGTGAGACCTTTATTCATGCCCTCCCTGAAAACATCGGCCAGCAAATCCAGAAACAAAATTTTGAAAACATAGACAATTTAATCAAGGTCGCTGAACATCACTGGACGGCTTGCAAATCAGGGCGATCGGAAAGGGTCTCTCGCCGTACCCAACAGGCACGTGGGGCAGCCCCTGAGCCCTCTCGACGAGCTCCCGAGCCAGCCGTCCATCAAAGGGACAAATATCCCGGCCTTCCCCGCTGTTTCAAGTGTGGGAAGGTTGGCCATCTGTCCCCAAACTGCACCAGTGAACCAATGGATTGCTCGCTGATTAAGGGAGAAAGGTACTGTGCCGCTGTGATTAACCCTTTGTCTCTTCCTTATACAGGTGCAGTTATTATAAATGGCATGAAAGTAAGGGCAATTCTGGGAGTAACATTTCCATTGTTGCTTCCCGATTTGTTTTACTGTGACAGGGGCTTAGAATAAAAAGTAGCCTAAAAATGTATTCATGGGGACATCTGATATTATAAGACCCCTGCTGCATGATTTCAGTAGATCGCGTCATGACCAAATTAATCATAGCAGTACTACCGGATCCTCCATTTCCAGTAATATTAGGGAGAGAGTGGAAAAAAATTAACAGTGGTATAAATGCAACTGCTCCTGAAAAGAATTTGGGCTTAATAATGGAGAGTTCTTCTACTCCGACTGCCTCCACGCCATGTACAACGGTCACTAGGACCCATGTAGGTACTTAGTATGAAGGAGTTGATGTCCCATCATCATCTGCGGGAGCTAGTACAGTTAACGTAGAGAACATGGTGGCAGAAGCCACTCCCATTGAGGTCACCAGAGACCCTATTCAAAATTTATCAGCCCAATTTCTAATTACCACAACTTCCTTTAATAGAGAACAATGGAATGATGATTCCTTAAAATTTGCAAGGAATGCATCCCTAGATCCCATGCCACCAATGCCTTTCTTTGTAATACAAAACAAACTCTTGAATTGAGTGGCAGAACACGGGGGTGAAGTAAGGGCATTGCTCCTAGTACCACGTACTTATCAGCGACAAGTATGTGAACTAGCGCATGCTTACCTTCTAGGAGCCCATTTAGGCTCTGAAAAAGCATTGGAGAGAATTAAGCTCCGATTCTATTGGCCCGGGATAAACGAGGAGGTCCGACGATTTTGCACTTCTTGTCCAGAGAGTCAACTTCGTAATATTCCTAGGAGGGTTCTTGTTTCTCTTGTCCCTCTTCCCCTTATTGATATACCATTTGAACGAGTCAGTATCAACCACGTAGAACTGTTAGAACCCTCATTAAGAGGTCATAAATATATTTTAGTTCTAGTAGACTATGCTACTCGATTCCCAGAAGCTGTTCCGCTGCGCTCAGCTACTTCTAAAAACATCGCATGGGAATTAGTGGAATTAGTAGGGATATTTGCACGTGTAGGGATCCCCAAAGAGGTTCTTATGGATAAAGGGACTCCCTTCACTTCGGAGACGTTCAGGAAGGTGGCTAAATTACTCAAGATAAAACATATGAAAACATTGGTCTATCATCCCCAGGCAGACAGGTTGGTGGAACGATTTAATCAAAATTTAAAACAAATATTACGAAAAGTAGTTAATGAGGATGGGAGAAACTGGAACCAGTTACTTCCCCTCATATTGTTTGCCTATCAGGAAGTTCCACAGGGCTCTACAGGTTTTTCTCCATTTGAATTATTATATGGAAGACAACCCCGTGGGCTATTGGACATGTTAAAAGAAGGTTGAGAAGAAGAGGTCCTTCCTACCTCAAATATACTTGAATATATCACTCAATTACGCGATAGACTGGAAAAAATCAGACCAATACTAAAAAAAAATTTGGAAAAAGTTCAAGCAGCGCAGTCTCATTATTATAATAGAAACACCACCATACGGAATTTGTCCCAGGTGATCGTGTAATAGTGCTCGTTCCTAGTTCCCATTCTAAATTATTGGCACATTGGCAGGGCCCTTATGAAATGAAGGAAAGAAAAGGACTTGTAGATTATTTGGTTAAACAACCAAATCGTCGACCGAGTAAGCGAGTGTATCATATTAACTTGCTGAAGCTGTGGAAGGACAGGGAAATTGATCCTTCCACCAGCCAGCCTTGCTTCCTTTTCATGTCAAAGTCTCGCCTTAATTTTGGATCTGATTTAACCCCGGAACAAAAACAAGACCTAGAGACTGCTATCCTGTCAACACCAGAAGTAGTGAACGAGCTACCAGGACGGACTGCACTGATTGAGCATGACATCATTACTGACCCGGGGGTAATTGTCAGAGAAAGACCCTATAGGCTCCCGGAGGCAAAGAAGGCGGAAGTAGAGTTGGAAATTAGATGAATGCTGGAATTAGGGGTTATTTAAGAAAGTTATAGCCCCTGGTCTAGTCCAATTGTCTTAGTTCGTAAGCCTGATGGGTCGTGGAGGTTTTGTAATGACTTCCGATGACTTAATCAGGTCTCTAAATTTGATGCATATCAATGCTGCGAGTGGATGATCTACTCAATCGGCTTGGGAACACTTAATTCCTAACTACTCTCAATATTACTAAAGAGTATTGGCAAATTCCTTTAATGGCCTCCGCTAAAGAAAAAAAGGCTTTTAGTACTCCAAGTAGACATTGGCAATACACTGTTCTTGCTTTTGGCTTGCACGGGGCACCAACAACCTTCCAGCATCTGGTAGATACACTGCTATGGCCCCACAATTCATTTAGTGCTGCCTATCTGGATGACATAGTCATTTATTCCGGCACATGGGTGGAAAATGTCTTGCAGGTCAAAACTGTGCTCTCCACATTAGCATGAATTCACATTAATCCTAAGAAATGTTTCTTTGGATTAACACTAGAATTACCAGAGTCGCGAAAAAACTTGTAGATCCGGCCCACCTTAAATCCGTTCACACCTCTCCAACAATGTCTTTTGTCCTCTAAATGTGCCGATAAAGACAAGCTGCAAGCAGCCAGCTATTCCATCCCCCCACCGACTTAGAATGTACACGAACTTCTCCCAGTTAATGCCTTGATTGATTATCTAGGAGTGAAGTGAAGTTTTAGAGTGGAAATAATAGATCGTTATTTGGAACACACACAATTCATGTGTGCTCCGTTTCTACAGTAATCTGTGTAAACACATTTTTAAAGCATGTGACATTGACACACATTTACTATGACTGCCTCCGTGGCGCAATGATATCAGCTGCTGACTGGGAATCAAAAGGTCACGAGTTTGAACCTGCACGACTCCGCTTTATTCTTATTATTTTAGAATAAAAACATACATTTGATTCCAGTATGTAACAGCTGGTGTAATTTATGATACTTGTAGTAATAGATCGTTGTAGATCGTTGTGTTCCAAATAATGATATAGTATTTATAAAAGGTGTCATTTTTCTTGACTTATCACTCTATACTACTCTAAGCAACTGACACGCAGGTAAACAGACTTGAGCTGAGAAAACTGTGTGGAGTGGGGGGATGTGATAGCAGGCTCCTTGCTGTTTGGTGCTTATCGACACATTTAAAGGTCAAAAGACACTGACGGAGAGGTGAGAAGCAATTTAAGGTAGGACAGATTTTTTAGTTTTTTTGTAGGCTTTGGTAATTCTAATGTTAAAAGAAGCCAAACATTTGGCTATCTGGTGGGTGGGAGCACTGTTAAACCATAATGCTCCAAAATTGATGCCATCATAAATTGTCCCTGTCCAGTGACTAAGAGGCAAGTTCAAGAATTTCTAGGCTTAGCGGGCTACTATCACCATTTTGTACCTCGTTTCTCTGAAATAGCTGTGCCCTTATCTAATATGACAAAGAAATGAGCACCCTTAAAAGTGGTATAGGATGATAAGGCTGATACTGCATTCAGTGACTTAAAATTGGCCCTTACATCAGCACCTGTTTTAAAATCTCCTGATTTTTCTTTTCCTTTCATACTCCAGACCGATGCATTGGACACAGGATTAGGGGCCGTGCTGAGCCAATGCATTGATGGTGCTAAACACCCCATTATGTAGCTCAGCCGGAAACTGCTGGACTGGGAGACCAGGTATGCCGCAGTGGAGCGAGAAGCCTTGGCGATCAAGTGGGCTATAACACAGTTAAGGTACTACCTATTGGGACAGGAATTTACACTGGTGACGGATCATACTGCTCTACAGTGGATGTCCCTTCACTGGGAGTCTAATCCCTGTGTCATTAGGTGGTTCTTGGACCTTCAACCTTATTGTTTTAGGGTTGTTTATCGTAAAGTTACTTACAGGCCAACGCGGATGTCCTCTCCCGTGCCCATGACCTCTAGGTGCAGGTCGGTAGGACTGGGCTTTGGGGTCATGTCTCACACGTGCGTTTAGGAGGCAGTCAAAAAGACTAAAGGAGAGTGAAACATCACGAGATAAATACAATACAATACAATACAGTTTATTTTTGTATAGCCCAAAATCACACAGGAAGTGCCGCAATGGGCTTTAACAGGCCATGCCTCTTGACAGCCCCCCAGCCTTGACTCTCTAAGAAGACAAGGAAAAACTCCCAAAAAAACCTTGTAGGGAAAAATTAAGAAACCATGGGAAAGGCAGTTCAAAGAGAGACCCTTTTCTAGGTAGGTTGGGCGTGCAGTGGGTGTCAAAAGAAGGGGGTCAAAACAATACTGTACAATACACAGAACAGAACAAATCTTCAATACAGCATAACAATAAACATTTTAGAAGTATGGAGCAGAATTTAACAGTAGATGTTATCACATAATAAGATTTGGATATTTTTAGAAGGGTTGTCACATGGTACTTACCTGAATCTCTTGATCTCCCAAAAGGAAAACTCAGGAAAAATAAGTCGCCAAGGCATCACTTCCGGCACCATTTATAACATCACTTCCAGCCACTGTGGATGACTTCACTTCCGGATCCACTCAGAATGATGTCACGTCCAGCTCCCGAATTCAACATCATTTCCTGCCAACCACTTCCTGTTTTCATTACCATTCTGTATATAAACGCCATTTTGTTTCACGTCCTTTGTCAATTGCTACAATTACAGTACTTTTGATCATTTCAAACATTTTTTCTGCTTTATTTTTGTCTGTTGGACAATATACGGGGACGGTCCCCAAAACTTTGTTTTTGTGGAGATTCTTTTTTCTTTATATTCTACAACATATATACATACATATAAATACATACATACATATATACATACTGTATATATATACATATATACATATAGATATATATATATATATATATGTATATATATACTGTATATACACATTGTCATGCACGCGCGCATGGGGAGCTGCGGAAAGACCCAACGAGCCGCATATCACATCAGGCCAGAGAATCAAGGCGAGGCACTAACCTTTCTTTCCTTTGTTCCCATAGAAAAACAGAGTCAACGGCGCCATCAAATCCCGGACGCCTGGAAAGCAACGCTAGCCACTTCTGCATTTCATCCCTTCCTGGCTCCGTCACGATGACGTCATTCCTCCCACACACCATCATGGTTCCCTTCCAGCATTTCATTAAATTTCTGGACCCTCCTTATTTAAGTTACCCCCTGCAACTGTGACTGTGTGATGTGATGACCACCTGTCAGAGCATAACGATTGTGTACAAGCTCAATATTTTGATTATTTCCTTACAGTATACGGGGCCGGAAACCCCAAACCTTTATCTGTCTTTGTTTCTTTACTACAACATATATACAGTATATATATATTATATATATATATATACATATATATATATATATATATACACACATATATATATATATCTATATATATATATATACATCCATCCATCCATTCTCTTCCGCTTATCCGAGGTTTGGTCGCGGAGGTTGGGTCGCGGAGGTAGCAGCTTAAGCAGAGAGGCCCAGACTTCCTTCTCCCCGGCCACTTCCAGCTCTTCTAGGAGAAATAGTCCCTCCAGCGTGTCCTGGGTCTTCCCCGGGGCATCCTCCCGGTTGGACGTGCCCGGAACACCTCACCAGGGAGGCATCCAGGAGGGATCCTGATCAGATGCCCAAGCCAACTCATCTGACTCCTCTCGATGCGGAGGAGCAGCGGCTCTACTCTGAGCCCCTCCCAGATGACTGAGCTTCTCAACCTATCTTTAAGGGAAAGACCAGAAACTCTGCGAAGGAAACTCATTTCAGCCGCTTGTATTCGCGATCTATATATATATCGATACTAATAAAAGGCAAAGCCCTCACTGACTGACTGACTGAATGACTCACTCACTGACTCATCACTAATTCTCCAAGTTCTCGTGTAGGTAGAAGGCTGAAATTTGGCAGGCTCATTCCTAACAGCTTTCTTACAAAAGTTGGGAAGGTTTCATTTCGAAATTCTACGCGTAATGGTCATAACTGGAAGCTATTTTTCTCCATTTACTGTAATGGAGTTGAGCTCGAAAGCCGTGGGGGGCGGAGTTTCGTGTGACATCATCACGCCTCCCACGTAATCATGTGAACTGACTGTCAACGCAGTGCGTAGAAAACCAGGAAGAGCTCCAAAAAGCGCTGAAGAAAATATGCATTATATAATTAAGAAGGCAGCAAAACAATAAGAAGCGAGCGAGTGACATATACAACCATATTCATGAGTGCTGCTACTTCGGAAACAAAGCAAGGTGTAAACCTAAAGTTTAAATTAAGTTCATAGACAGGCTGCCGCTGGCGTTTGTCATGCCCACGGTATGCGGGATACAAGTTTAATGAGAGGACGCAGGATATAAACAAGAGTTTTGATCATTTTGTATCTAAGTTAAAATTGCACATGAAGGGCTGTGCTTATGCAAATTCCGAGAGACTGTGTTTGTGGGGGATTGACAGTTAAAGGGGTGGGGAGTCACGTCATCATCTCCCTCCCATTCACCTCATTTCACTCTGAGCTGAGCTCTGCAGCTACGCGCGCAGTGTTACGAAGCGACTTTGTGGCGCTGCCACCAAATACTCACAGAAAAATCCACAAGTTAATACACACGCTGTCTCTACAGTTTCTCCACACTGAATCCTCCAGGCACTACTTACAAAAGGTTACATTGACAACCGTGTTACATTATTTTTAAAATGTTTCCTTTTCTTAGTACAAGCACAGCTGAGAAGCTTCGATGCATGTGTTCCATAACACGTTAAAAAATCACGCATTTAATCACACTTTGCAATACAAGCAAAGGGGAACTTCTGTCAATGCATGATTTCCTGGCACACCGATTACATTGATCAGAGCTTCCCGATTCATTTTACCCTCGCACCCCCTTGGTTTGAGAAGAAGTATGACAAAATATGAGGTTAAAACAGAAAAACAGATCACCAATTGAAGCTTTATAAATAATCGATTCGCCATCAATAATTGTTTTGGTAAAGCCATACTCAGTGTAATCCTCCTTCCATTTTATAATTTATACGCCACTAGCCATGATTAAATGAACGGTAAAAAAGTAAGAGCGAAGCGAGGGTGACTTATTCAGGCAGGCAGGCGACGGCTCAATAGCTCGAATTTGGATATAAGTAGGTTCTATTTAGTCGCCAGAAATATCTTTGTTGTTGTGGAATGGAAGTTGAATTTAGTCTTTAAATTTCTATGGCAAAGAAAAAGTTATGCAATGATGACTAAATTTAACTATATAAAGTCAAAAGTTTTATATATAAAGTCATTCCCGATTAAAGTCAAACCTTGATTATATAAAGTCAAAACTTGTTTCTGAATATATAAAGTGAAAACTTGAATATATAAAGTCAGCGCTGGAATATATAAAGTCAAAACTTGAATATATAAAGTCATTCCCAAATATATAAAGACAGCGTTGGAATATTTCTGAATATATAAAGTAAGCGCTGGAATATATAAAGTCAGCGCTGCCAAGCGCGGGTATTTTGCTATATATATATATATATACAGGTGCCGGTCATAAAATTAGAATATCATGACAAAGTTGATTTATTTCAGTAATTCCATTCAAAAAGTGAAACTTGTATATTAGATTCATTCATTACACACAGATTGATGTATTTCAAATGTTTATTTCTTTTAATTTTGATGATTATAACTGACAACTAATGAAAGTCCCAAATTCAGTATCTCGGAAAATTAGAATATTGTGAAAAGGTTCAATATTGAAGACACCTGGTGCCACACTCTAATCAGCTAATTAACTCAAAACACCTGCAAAAGCCTTTAAATGGTCTCTCGGTCTAGTTCTGTAGGCTACACAATCATGGGGAAGACTGCTGACCTGATAGTTGTCCAAAAGACAACCATTGACACCTTGCACAAGGAGGGCAAGACACAAAAGGTCATTGCTAAAGAGGCTGGCTGTTCACAGAGCTCTGTGTCCAAGCACATTAATAGAGAGGCGAAGGAAATGACAAGATGTGGTAGAAAAAAGTGTACAAGCAATAGGGATAACCGCACCCTGGAGAGGATTGTGAAACAAAACCCATTCAAAACTGTGGGGGAGATTCACAAAGAGTGGACTGCAGCTGGAGTCAGTGCTTCAAGAACAGACATATGCAAGACATGGCTTTCAGCTGTCGCATTCCTTGTGTCAAGCCACTCTTGAACAAGAGATAGCGTCAGAAGCGTCTCGCCTGGGCTGCTGCTGAGTGGTCCAAAGTTATGCTCTCTGATGAAAGTAAATTTTGCATTTCCTTTGGAAATCAAGGTCCCAGAGTCTGGAGGAAGAGAGGAGAGGCACAGAATCCACGTTGCTTAAGGTCCAGTGTAAAGTTTCCACAGTCAGTGATGGTTTAGGGTGCCATGTCATCTGCTGGTGTTGGTCCATTGTGTTTTCTGAGGTCCAAGGTCAATGCAGCCGTCTACCAGGAACTTTTAGGCACTTCATGCTTCCTGCTGCTGAAGAACTTTATGGAGATGTAGATTTCATTTTCCAACAGGACCTGGCACCTGCACAAACTGCCAAAACTATCAGTACCTGGTTTAAGGACCATGGTATCCCTGTTCTTGATTGGCCAGCAAACTCACCTGACCTTAACCCCATAGAAAATCTATGGGGTATTGTGAAGAGGAAGATGCAATATGCCAGACCCAACAATTCAGAAGAGCGGAAGGCCACTATCAGAGCAACATGGGCTCTCATAACACCTGAGCAGTGCCACAGACTGATCGACTCCATGCCACGCCGCATTGCTGCAGTAATCCAGGCCAATGGAGCCCCAACTAAATATTGAGTGCTGTACATGCTCATACTTTTCATGTTCATACCTTTCAGTTGGCCAACATTTCTAAAAATCCTTTTTTTGCATTGGTCTTAATTGATATTCTAATTTTCCGAGATACTGAATTTGGGACTTTCATTAGTTGTCAGTTATAATCATCAAAATTAAAAGAAATAAACATTTGAAATACATCAGCCTGTGTGTAATGAATAAATCTAATACACAAGTTTCACTTTTTGAATGGAATTACTGAAATAAATTAACTTTGTCATGATATTCTAATTTTATGACCGGTACCTGTGTATATATATATATATATATATATATATATATATATATATATATATATATATATATATATATATATATATAGATAGATAGAGATATATATATAGATATGAGAACAACACTCATATCAATGACAAACCAATTAGATTAACAATCATATTACGTTATTTTTAACATTTTTCCTTTTCTTTTTCATAACTTCTTTAACACACTACTTCTCAGCTGCGAAGCGTGAGTATTCTGCTAGTATATATATATATATATATATACTGTATATACAGTATATACTAGCGACTGGGAGCCCAATCGAATCAGGCTACAGATTCAACGTTTGTGAAATCCATACTTTCTTTGCAAAGAATTATTTGTTTTGTTAAGTCCTTGAAATGATTTTGTTATCGTGGCACTGATTTGTGGTTAAAATAGACCTTTTCGGCAACCGCAAGGCACGGGCTGCTCGATTTCTTTCAACCCGTGCTGCATTTGTGGCTGCTCGAGGTTCTTCAGTCGCTTGTGCACGGCAGGCTCGATGTTTGTCAGCGTTAGTAGCATTCTGTAGTGCATGTTCTTCATCTGTCCTTTGTGTCCAATTTGCACGATTTCTTTCAGCGTTAGTAGCATTTGTAGCCATACGCTGCTCATCTGTTTGTTGTGCTCATTGTGTACGTGTGGTCGCATTAGCAAGTCTACGTTGCGCGTCAGTCATGTGACTTTGTTTCCTATGCATCCTTCCTGTGGCCGCTGCTCTTGTGTCTGCTTGAGGTATTGCTGCGAACACCATACATACAGATAGTATCAAATTATATATAAGGATATATATATACTGTATATATATACTGTATATATATATACATAAATACAATATATATATAGATATATATATAAATATATAGATAGATAGAGAGAGAGAGACACACACACATATATATACACATACAGTGCATCCGGAAAGTATTCACAGCGCATCACTTTTTCCACATTTTGTTATGTTACAGCCTTATTCCAAAATTGATTAAATTAATTTTTTTCCTCAGAATTCTACACACAACACCCCATAATTAAAACATGAAAAAAGTTTACTTGAGGTTTTTGCAAATTTATGAAAAATAAAAAAAACTGAGAAATCATATGTACATAAGTATTCACAGCCTTTGCTCAATACTTTGTCGATGCACCTTTGGCAGCAATTACAGCCTCAAGTCTTTTTGAATATGATGCCACAAGTTTGGCACACCTATCCTTGACCAGTTTCACCCATTCCTCTTTGCAGCACCTCTCAAGCTCCATCAGGTTGGAAGTGGGAAGTGTTGTGCACAGCCATTTTAAGATCTCTCCAGAGATGTTCAATCGGATTCAAGTCTGGGCTCTGGCTGGGCCACTCAAGGACATTCACAGAATTGTCCTGAAGCCACTCTTTTGATATCTTGGCTGTGTGCTTAGGGTCGTTGTCCTGCTGAAAGATGAACCGTCGCCCCAGTCTGAGGTCAAGAGCGCTCTGGAGCGGGTTTTCATCCAGGATGTCTCTGTACTTTGCTGCAGTCATCTTTCCCTTTATCCTGACTAGTCTCCCGGTTCCTGCCTCTGAAAAACATCCCCACAGCATGATGCTGCCACCACCACGCTTCACTGTAGGGATGGTATTGGCCTGGTGATAAGCGGTGCCTGGTTTCCTCCAAACGTGATGCCTGACATTCACACCAAAGAGTTGAATCTTGGTCTTATCAGACCAGAGAATTTTGTTCCTCATGGTCTGAGAGTCCTTCAGGTGCCTTTTGGCAAACTCCAGGCAGGCTGCCACTAAGGAGTGGCTTCCGTCTGGCCACTCTACCATACATGCCTGATTGGTAGATTGCTGCAGAGATGGTTGTCCTTCTGGAAGGTTCTCCTCTCTCCACACAGGACCTCTGGCAGAGTGACCATCGGGTTCTTGGTCATCTTGGTTTTTGTCTCATCAGTCCAAAGCACTTTGTTCCAAAATTAATCTGGCTTGTCTAAATGAGCTTTTGCATACAACAAGGAACTCTGTTTGTGCCGTGAGTGCAGAAAGGGCTTCTTTCTCATCACCCTGCCATACAGATGTTCATTGTGCAAATTGCACTGAATTGTAGAATGATGTACAGATACACTGCAGCAAGATGTTTTTGCAGGTCTTTGGAGGTGATCTGTGGGTTGTCTGTAACCATTCTCACAATCCTGCGCATATGCCGCTCCCGTACTTTTCTTCGCCTGCCAGACCTGGGTTCAACAGCAACCATGCCTGTGGCCTTCCATTTCCTGATTACAGTCTTTACAGTTGAAACTGACAGTTTAAACATCTGAGATAGCTTTTTGTAGCCTTCCCCTAAACCATGACACTGAACATTCTTTGTTTTCCGATCTTTTGAGAGTTGGTTTGAGGATCCCATGCTGTCACTCTTCAGAGGAGAGTCAAAGGGAAGCACAATTTGCAATTGACCATCTAAAATACCTTTTCTCCTGATTGGACCCACCTGTCTATGAAGCTCAAAGCTTAATGAGCTAATCCAACCAATTTGGTGTTGCAAGTAATTAGTATTGAGCAAATCAGAAAAATTACAAGGGGACCCACGTTTTTGCACAGCCAGTTTTTCACATTTGATTTAATTTCATACAACTAAATACTGCTTCACTAAAATCTTTGTTTGGATAACACTCCAGTACTCAGTTGTTCCTAGGAATTGAAAGACATACCACTGTTATTTTTTTTGTTGAAAAATAGAGTAAATTATTATGCATTCTGAGAGGGTTTCCCAAACCTTTTCATATGTCTGTATAACTAAACCAATATATATATATATATATATATATATATATATATATATATATATATATATATATATATATATATATATATATATATATATATATATATATATATATCCAATAAAATATTCATGTATATAAAGTCCAATGCCTTACCAACACAGTTACAGAGGGGGGGGGATCATTACACCAAAAAGAAGTGCCAGGTACCATTCAGTGGATGACATTATTTGTAATGTAATATAACACATGTAAGGTTAAAGCCCACGCTGGTACATTTTCAGGGACAACACTCCCTCTCTGACTTCTACATGGCATTGTTTTGAACCTCTATGCCTGTAGCAGTCATTAAACTAACATTTGCTCACTTAACACCAAATCCTTAACCACTGACAACTGATCAAAACTTTGCAAGTTGCACAATTTCCTAAAGTGGCCATGTACAGTAGAATGATATATTATTATTATATTATATTAATAATAACTATTCATGGTGGCTCTAAAATCTGTACTGACCCCTACTCTCTCTTCTGTTTCTTTTTTCCGGTTTCTTTGTGGTGGTGGCCTGCGCCACCTCCACCTACTCAAAGCTTCATGATGCTCCAACAATGATGTATGGATTAAAAGGCAGAAGTCTACATGACCATCATCATCATCAAGTCCTTCCGTGAGAACCCTAAATCCAAAGAGGACTGTTTCATTTATGTTAGGTAGAATGCCCAGAGGGGACTGGGTGGTCTCATGGTCTGGAATCCCTACAGATTTTATTTTTTTCTCCAGCCGTCTGGAGTTTTTTGTTTTTTCTGTCCCCCCTGGCCATTGGACCTTACTCTTATTCTATGTTGATTAATGTTGACTTATTTTGTTTTCTTATTGTGTCTTTTATTTCTCTATTCTTTATTATGTAAAGAACTTTGAGCTACTGTTTGTATGAAAATGTGCTATATAAATAAATGTTGTTGTTGTTGTAAGGCAAAGTTGATGTTATAGAAACGTTATGTATTTATTAAACTACCATAAAAGACTTAACGGCAGCCAGTCTTACCAAACAGACTGCAAAAGTGAAAGGGTTATGGAAATCAGGTTAATTAACACTTGTATAAATCATACTTCAAACAAGGTGAAAATCTAAATGTGTTGGCCTACCTGAGGTGCCAGTATAATAACAAACCTTGTCATCACACAGTTACATTGTTTCATGATCCTTTTGGAAAAATGTTCTTCAGCAAAAGCTCTGCTTTTGGAATAAAGAAGAATGTAAGTCTCCAGTAAATCTACTGTACTTCATTTGTTTACAATGTTATTACTGAAGAAAATGGAGATGGTTTTGAAAATATGTGACTTCCAGGCCCCATACCTTAAATATACAAGGGCTACTCTCTCTGAGCTGAGTAGGTGGGTGTCCCAGGGTGACAATAGTGGGTTTTATAAAACACCAGAAAGTCAAGAAGTCCAAGTCCTGCTGAGGCACACATTACCTGAAATAAGCTGACATGTCACTAATTAAAAAGTTCAATGAACTTTGAAAAGTAGTACAATTTACCCAGTGGGGGAAGAAAAAAAAATGAAACAGTGCCCTATTCATTTTATTTGGAGTATGTCCAGAACTGGCAGAGGGCTTTGAAAAGTGGGAAAAAGTATGTGATTTTTAATATCCCAGGCAAGTAAAGCACCTTGCAATAGTCTTCTAAAGCTTTGAAAGGCTGCTGAACTACAAATGAAGGACATCTTGTTCCAATCTATATTTTCATTGAAAACGCACATACAAGAAGAAATGTTTAAGGACAAAATTATCTGTAAGCAGATATCCTAAACTAAAAAACTGAAACATGCATATCTGCCTGAATAGATCCGGTGTACTGGCCAGAAAGTGTTACGGCACAATTTTCTAATGTTAAAAATTACTTTTATTGAACTCAGGGCCCAGCACAGCACTGGCACCACCTCCCCTCCAGAACAGTTTTCTGCCTTGTGCCCTGTATTGCCCAAATAAGTGCCAATCAGCGATGACCCTTTGTTGGGATAAATGGGTTTAATTGTTAATGTAATGTTTGAAGATACACATAGGATAACTAGATGCATTTTTACATTCCCAAAAGGTTAAGCATAAACAACTTCTTCCATGGGGAACTTAGATGACACCATTCAACTGACTTTGTTTTAATCTCCATTTCAAAATGAGAGATCTAGGTTTCATCTCCAGTGACAATGTGTGAGAGGAAGCTTCACCCCTGGCCTCATAACTAAACAGCAAATTTGAACATGCCTGTTTCCGGGTTTGTGATCTATGGTTAGAATTTATGAAACTCAATGTGTGCACATCAGTAATGTTCTTGTTTCCCTGAGTACCATAGGCTCAGATGTAAGATTTCCAGTTTTACTCTGTTGGTTCATTTATCATGTTGGATTGATGCACAAATGACAGCAGTATTTGGAGACCAGGGCAAGGCTAACTGATGAATCCACAATTCCTGAAGCTTAATGACTGCTAGCAAATTTGTTGACAGCACTGTCTCTTTGTTGATCTTGTGAATATTTCTTTTGGATTCCTTATATGGCAAAAGTAATTCTGTACTAGACCAATGTTTTACAAATCATTTGCAAGATATCATTTTATGGGCCAAATGGACACGTGCTAAGAAATGAATTCTTCTACACCACTGCAATAGCAAGTATTGGATGTTTTCAATTTAAAGTATAAAATATGTTGCAGACATTTCCTGCTAATTTTATCTGAAGTATAGAAAATGTTTCAGGTAAAACATGAAACAATTAAAATCTAAATACAGCTATTTAAAACTAAAATATACACTTGAAGGTTCTGAATTGGGACAAGTGAGTTAACTAGAACTACATGTTGTTTTATTAGTAAATAAATGGGTTCTAATTAAGAAACTGGTTAAAGCAGAAACCGACCTCCATATTATAACTAAGGACCCCTGCTCTACAATGTAATTGGATGAATGAAAACACTAACAAGTCATAACATTAAACGCTAAGACTTCTAATTATGAAACTAGTTGCAACAAAAGCCTGCAGTCACTGTGGCCTTCCAGCACCATCAGTGAGGGCCACTGCTACAGGTAATAAAAGAATTTTCTAAAAAAACTTCAGTCACACCCTTTTTTGGAAAAAATGTTGTTTAATATATTTCCATCATGAATTTCTTATCACAAATTATGTGCTTTTGGCTTCTGTAACTTTTGCATATCATACTGATGAGGTAACAAAAACTAAATGGACAGGATATACAGACAATTTATTGATATTGGCCAGTTTCTTTTTTACTCTTTTTTTTTTTTTTAAATTTTATTGCAATCATTCCATACAAATCAATCAGTTTTTACAAAAAGTAGAATTGAGAACAAATCAAACCCCACACCTGAGAGAGACAGAGCAATGAAAACGGAGTAAAATTTAAGGCTTGGAAACATACCTAAATTGATAAGTTTGATAAATACATAGAGATGAATGGAGAAGAAAAAGAAATACAGAAATAACTGCTTCCTCTGTGCTTTAAGAGCTTATTTTAAAATATTACTGTACAGATTCTCTAACTAAGTATTTGATTTTTACCAATTTCAAATAGTATAAAACATCGGTTTCCCACTGATTTAAAAGAGGAGAGTTTGGATTCTTCCAGTTTAGCAGAATAAGTCTGCGTGCCAAAAGTGTAGTGAATGCAATCACAGTTTGTTTGTCCTTCTCCATTTTAAACCCATCTAGAAGAACACAGCTGTTAATGGGTTAGGAGGGTTTGTGACTCCAAGGTTTTCTGAAAGGTAATTAAACATATTGGTGCAGAATGATGTTAGTTTGGTGCAGGAACAGAACCTGTGACACAGTGAGGCTGGGACTTGATTGCAGCGATCGCAGGTTGGATCTTGCCCTTGAAACATTTTGGAGAGTTTTAGGCGAGATAGATGTCCTTGATATATAATTTTGAGTTGAATAATTGTATGCTTTGCGCATATGGAGCTCGAGTTCTCGAATTCTCTGTATTGCTATTTTCCTCTCCTTTTCTGATATATTAATTGAGAGATTTTTTCCCAGTGTCCTCTTTGATCTTTGAAAGGGAGGGACTCTAAAATGATTTTATATATTGCAGAAATGGTGTCTGAGTTTTGAGATTGAACAATATTTTTTCCAGCATGGATGAGGGTGCAAGATGAGGAAAATCGGGAAGGTTCTGTTTAACAAAGTTCCTAATTTGAAGATAGTGAAAGAAATGTGTAGCTGGAATGTTAAATTTGGAATGTAATTGTTCATAGGATGCAAAGACGTTGTCTATATGAAGATCTCTAAGCAAGTTAATCCCAAATTTTTTCCAGATATTAAAAACTGCATATGTTTGTGAAGGTTGAAAGAGGTGGTTCTCTTGCAGAGGTGCCACAGATAAAAGCTTCTCCATCTTAAAATGCTTTCTACATTGGTTCCATATTCTAAGTGAGTGAAGCACAATTGGGTTATTAGTATATTGCCAATAACTTGCATTTATTGGGGCACAGAGCAGGAATAAAAGAAGTACTGCAGGATTTTACTTCTATTGCGGACCAAGCCTGTGTATGTTCTTCTATTTGTGTCCAGGTTTTTATAGCTTGTATGTTTGCTGCCCAGTAATAAAACTGGAAGTTAGGTAGAGCCATACCACGTCTTTGGATACGAGGATGTTTTGAGTTCCAAATAAATGAGGTTATTGCTGAATCTAATTACTTAAAAATGATTTATTGATGTATATTGGGATATTTTGAAATAAAAAAGGAGCTTAGGAAGAATATTCATCTTAACAGTGTTAATTCTTCCAGCTAGAGTGAGATGAAGGGTTGACCATCTATGCAAGTCTTGCTTAATTTTTTCCATGCAGACGGCGAAATTTTGTTGATAAAGAGCTTTATGTTTACTTGTGATGTTTACCCTAGGTATTTAAACTGTTCTGCAATGATAAAAGGTAGGGTATCTAATCTAATATTATATGCTTGAGAATTCACTGGAAAGAGTACACTTTTATTCAGATTAATTCTGAGACCAGAGATCTTTTGAAATTCTGTGAGTGCTGTTAAGACTGCTGGCACAGAATTTTGTGGGTCTAATATATACAGTACCATATCATCTGCATATAGAGAAATTTTCTGTTCCAGTCCTTCTCTGATAATCCCCTTTATTTGATCAGTTTTGACAGTGTATTGCCAGTGGTTCAATGGCAATTGCAAAACAGCAGTGACAAGGGGCATCCTTGTCTGGTACCACGTTCTAGTTTAAAGTAGTCTGAACAAATGTTGTTGATACAAACTGAAGCTTCTGGATTGGTATACAGTAATTTGATCCATGCACAAATGTTCGGGCCAAACCCAAATTTCTCCAATGTAGTAAAAAGGTATTTCCATTCAATCATGTCAAATGCTTTTTCTGCATCCAATGATAATAATATTTCTGGGGTGTTTGATTTAGTTGGTGAGTATATTACATTAAACAGGCTCGAAGATTTGAAGATAAGTGTCGACCCTATAAATCCAGTTTGATCTTGTGATATTACGAAGGAGCACTTTCTCCATCCTTCTAGCTATGATTTTTGAGAGTATTTTAACGTCATTATTCAAAAGTGAAATTGGTCTGTATGATGCACATTGTAATAAGTCCTTATTTTGTTTTGGAGAAACTGTGATTAATGCTTGGCGAAATGTTTGAGGAAGAGTTTGATTGTCTCTGGCTTCTGTAAATGTTGCTAATAGGAGGGGAGCTAGCTGAGCGGAGAATTTCTTATAAAATTCTGCAGGGTAGCCATCAGGGCCTGCTGCTTTTCCGCCTTGAAGTGACTTTATAGCATCTAGTAATTCTGATAACGCCAGAGGTTTATCGAGTTCCTCCACACTAAAAGTGTCTATTTGTGGTATCTGTAATGTATCCAGAAATGCATTAGATTGTGTATTGTCTTCTTTAAACTAAGTAGAATATAAAGATTTATAGTAGTCTCTGAATGTTTGCATTATATTTTTGTGGTCGATGATTTTGTCTCCATTCATGATGGTGATTACAGGGATTGCGTTGCGGACTTCTTGCTTGTGAATTTGTTGAGCTAAAAGCTTATTAGCTTTCTCTCCATGTTCATAGTAATGATGTCTGGATTTATAAATTAGTTGTTCAGTTTCTTTAGTTGTCAAGAGGTTTAGTTCTGAATGCAGAGCCTGCCTTTTCCTATGTAGAGCTCGCTTGGAAGCTGGCATGTTCTTTATCTAATCTAGTAATTTCGCTTTTTAGCTCTGCTACTTTCTTGGTTTTTATTTTATTTCTGTGGGAAAGATATGAGATAATCTGTCCTCTTAAGAAGGCCCAGAGTATTCCTGCAGAAATCTCTGAGGATGTATTTGTCTCTAGGAAGAAGCTGATTTGTTTGGATATAAATTCTGTACAATTCTCGTCTGCTAATAGAAGACACCATTTGCGAGGTGAGTGTGTGGGGCATAGTAACTTTAGCTCCAAGATCAGAGGTGCATGGTCAGAAATAACAATAGCATCGTATTTGCAAGATTTAATCAAAGGCAAGAAATTATTATCTATAAAGAAATAATCAATTCTTGAGTAGCAATGATGTACTGGTGAGTAGAAAGAATATGTTCTTGAGTTTGGGTTTAAAACCTCCAGGGTCTGATAAGTTGTGATCAGTTATAAACTTTGTAATTATCTTTGCAGTGTTAGATGTCGTCCCCCCTGTGGTAGAAGTCCTATCTAAGAGTGGATTTAAAACACAATTAAAGTCCCCAGCCATTATAATTTTATGAGTGTTCAGATTGGGAATGGATGCAAATAAATTTTGTATAAATTCCTTATCATCAACATTAGGTGCATAAGCATTTATCAAAATCATTTTACAGTTAGATAAGTCTCCCATGACCATCACATATCTCCCTTCAGGATCCAATACTACATCTGATGCTACAAATGAGACTGTTCTATGTATGAGAATTCCCACACCTCTAGTTTTCTTTGTAAAGCTAGAATGGAACATTTGGCCAGTCCAGTCCTTTTGCAGCCGGAACTGATCCTTGCTTAGTAAGTGGGTCTCCTGTAAAAATACTATTTTAGCATTTAAACCTGTTAGGTGAGAGAGTACTTTCTTTCTCTTTAATTTGTGATTCAGGCATTTAACATTCCAGTTCACAAAGTTAACTGTCCCATCATGGAGACATTGATTCTGAATTTTTGATGTCATTTTATAGTCTTAACTGGAAGTGAGACAGCTTCAGCCTTAATTTCCTATTTCCCCAAGAGTTATTGCCATGCAGCCTATTATTACATTGGTAGTTATAATTATAAAGATTAAAAGGATAGATTAGATATAGATATAGCCTGCTCTTTTTCTCTCCCCCCTTAACCCCCACCGTCCCTTTTTGCCTCCCCACATGAGGCTAGACCCCACTTCACACAGTCCCGGTCCTCTGACATACCCAGAGACAGAGCACATCCAAAGCAAAACAAGACCCCACACAGCTTTGTTTTAGGATTAAAAAATAGAGATATCTATTAC
Source organism: Polypterus senegalus (assembly GCF_016835505.1). NCBI lineage: Eukaryota > Metazoa > Chordata > Cladistia > Polypteriformes > Polypteridae > Polypterus > Polypterus senegalus. Next base: position 158,008,520 of record NC_053164.1, on the reverse strand, counting down.
CAATATACTCTAAATACTATATGCCTAAAATTTAATCATTAACAAACTATGAACTTAAAATATATATAATCTTCAGCAATCTTAATCTATTAAAATAATACACCTGGATAATAAACCTGGGGAATGGTGTTAGAAAGTGGTCCAGAATAAGCATGATAAGTCTTAATGCAATAATAGCAATAACAATAAACCAAGGGTATGGTGTTGAACAGTCTCGTTTAGGGTAGAGAAAAAATAATTAGATAAGGAAAAAAAAAAAAAAGTAGTTAACCATAAAACGTCTATAACTATAATTAAAACATAAACAGATAGTGTCTGAGTAATAATGAGGATATATCATGATAAACACCTGTATCTTAACAAATCTTAAAAAATAGATCAGACAGTGGGTTATTTATCCTTGCCATATCATGACTCACTATTATGTTTCAGAATAATGCCGGGATCAGCTTTCTTAATTCCTTTTCTGCTTCTTCCTTGCTGGCGTAGACATAGAATTGACCATGCAATTCACTTTCAGTTTGGCAGGATACAAGAGGCTGTATTTGATATTGGCTTTCCGTAACCGCTGTTTAACGTTGTAGAAAGCTGCGCATTTAGCAGCTGTTGCTGGAGAGAAATCAGGGAAGATATGAATGTGGTTATTTTCATATGTAATCTCTTGCTTGTGTCTGAGGAGTAACATCACATCTAGCTTAAATGATAATCTCTCAAAGCGAATATTAAAAGATCTAGGTCTAACGGTATTTGATCCGCGTACGCGATAAGCCGCTGCTATCTCAGAATCTGCTTTAAAGTCCTCTCCAATTATTTTAGAAAATAGTTTGGCTGCAAAATTCACTGGGTTTGGACTTTCTCGATTCTCAGGCAGTCCTTCAATTCTGATATTACTCCTTCTGCTTCCATCTTCCAAAGCAGCAAGTCTGTCTCCGAGTTTTTTGCATTCGGAGCTGATGGCTGTTGCTTTTTCTTCAGCACTGGCAGCTAGATTTTCGGCTGCTTCAATCAGAGTCGTGAATGTCTCCTTGACATCCTCCAGTTGATCAGCAAGTGCACTCAGTTTAAACAAGGTTTCCTGAATGTGCTTTTCAATTTTACCCAGCATATCTCTAAAGATTTTATTATGCTGCTGCCGCAGCTTCTCATTTGCCTTCTCGCTTTTCTTTATATTTCTTTATCTCTTGCATGAGCTCAGTAATAATCACCTTCAGCTCAGACAGATCAATTCTGCTTTCGTACACCATAGGTGAAGCGGCAGACTCTATTGTAGCCGGTGTTCCCACTGTTCCCAGCTCGTGTGGAGTAGTTGAAGCCGTGGACCTTTTCCAGTTTCAGGTGATCTTCTCCAATCTGCTTTATGTAACATTTCTGAAATTGTTGTCACATGCACAGACTGACCAGTCTCTAGTCATGAACACCTGCCAGTCCGTCAACGCTAATAGTAACCTCTTGATAACTAACCTGATCCAATAACCTCCTAGGGTTGGTCTTCAGTTTAGGCAAGGCAAAGGTGCTGCCATATGCTTTCCATTTCTTAATAATACTCGGAACAGTACTCAGAGAGATAGTTGAAGCCTTAGAAATCTATTTGTATCCTTCTCTTAAAGTTGTACCTTTCCACAACATTATTCTTTTGAATGCATCATTATAACTGTGGTGATCTCTTTATATAGTGTGGTCCAGATCTAATTATGCAATTTTCATTACGCTATAACTTATTAAGTTTATTACATAGAAAATCACCCGAAAAATCCCGGACCATCGAGAAGTGTGCGAACTGACGACATGAAGAATCGTCTTCGTGCCAAACTGGAATCGTCCCTGCATAAATCAAAGTCATCCAGACGATCTGAATCTGCATAATTAGATCTGGACCACCCTGTATTACCATGCACTACTAGCAGTGAAATCCTCAAGGAACAGCCAGAATGATTCTGAAGTAATTAGAACAGCATCATATGATGTTAGGTAAGGGCCAAGTAGCCTGTTGTGTGCTCTGGAGGGTGATTGGTAGTAGCTCAGCAAACTGATAATGGATAAACTAAGGGGCTGATCACCTATTCAAAGTGGGTATTTTATTAATTACATTTTAATTTTTGTTCAGGGTTTTTTAAAACATTATTTTTACTTTGATGTTAATGGTTATGATGTGTAAATACAGATATAAACTGTTATATTTTATTTCCAAGGTTTAATATGACAAAAGGTAAAGATTTTGACAAGGTATAATGATTTTCTTTAGGCACTACACATTGATCAACATTTTTAAAGTGTTAAAAGATTGTTTTACATAAAATCTTTTTGATGGAAACCTTGCTATATTAAATGAAAAGTGCATATATAAATAAATATGCATGAGTCTGTAATAGTTACATTGCATAAAAACAATGATAGGACTTGGTCTTTTTTGTCACAGTGATGACTATCTCAAATAGCTATGTCCATTTATTACTTGTTGTAAAGCCTAAAACGAAAGTCTAAAATGTGATATTATGCAGTATTAGCTTTAATCATTTATTGACACAAAACAAATAAATTATAAAAAGGCCACATTAAAAAGAATGTTTTAGCAGTTTACTGAAGAGTACCAGCCAAGCATATCTACAATATATATAATTCAATTTTCCAATTTTAGGTGACTAAAAGCAAAAGGCTGCCTCAACAGTTAATTTATGGCCATAGTGGCACTGGAATGAATAGATCCCACTGTGAAAAGGCATTGCCACCTGAAGTCAGAAGCCCGACTGATCACTAGTGATGCAGAAGTTCTCCATCATCTCAACTGGCCAGGACAACTCTGATATGCACTCTGAATCCAGTGGTCCAAGTCAAAATCCAACAATTCCATGTGGGCCACCACCTGAGCAAATTTCCTTCCTTTGACAACGCTTCACTCTCTGAATGTTGGGCAAGCTACTGGTCAAATATCTGAGATTACAGTTAATGTTGGGTGAGGAGAGACTTTCTGAAATACAAGAAGGTAAAACATTGTTGAGAGCCTCATAGATAGACAAAAGGAGACCGATCTCAATATTACATGGACCTTCTGATTCAATCTGATAAATTTAAACATCACTGACATCAGCTGGGTATGCCCACATATCATTCACCAAGTCTAACAGGTGAGCTGCACAGGTTGCATCCGATGGTTAAGACAAGAAGAAACATTCTGGATACACTAAGTGTACAGTTTTTAAGAAAGGGCAATACAACTTGTTATGTGAAGGGGGCCTACAGGCAATGGACACAGAGGGGAAAAAATGTGACGCTTTTGTACTTCTAACAGGTTGGTTAAAGGTTTTACCTTTTTTTCCACTTGCTATCTTTTTTGTTTTCATGCAACATTCTTATGTAAAGAGTTTACCCATCTTAAGGTCATTAACTACTGCTTTTGCTCTCTTTTGATTGAAATCCAACAAAAAAGACCAAGTCCTATCTCAAATAGCTATGTCCGTTTCTTATTTGTTATAAAATAATTCAGGTTCAGTAAGCATTATAATTCTTTCCTGAACTGGAAAATTGATTTATAGATAATGACGAATCCCCTGTCCTCACAGTTCTTTAAGTACTGCTATCTATTGACTTTTTCTTTCATCATACATAATAAGTATTTGCTTTCATATCGCTATTTAGTGAAAAAAGAACTAGTCTAATGGCTTGGCATTCAATCCAAGTAACATTTAAAGTTTAACAATGAAACATGATAAGTGTCCAGACATTAGAAGCCTGGCACCCACCCCTTAAAAAGGGCTTCTGTTATAAATACACAGCCTGTTCAGGCTTAATGTTTTCTTTTGCTTATAATTGAAACATTAACTCCTAGTTTCTTCCTCTGGAATGTAGAACATTACCTCCTAGTATAATATAATAAGTATCTGCAATTGAGAATGTGAATATTTTCATGCAAAAACAAAACCGAATTAGTGGCTTGGCTTTTTATCAAAAACTAACAGCCGAGAAGGTACTGCTCTATACCTCCAAATAATTCATGGTGTCAACTGCCAAACATCGGTATCACATGTCAATAACTGAGGTATGAAAGTGAACTCTTCTTTCTGTTGGACTTGGTTTGTCCCATTCACACCCTAGAGACTGAGTTTCTATGACAACTATAGAGATGGCCTTTGCGATCAAATTCTGCATGTAAGCTAAACAAAATGTAGCTTGGAAATGTCCCAGAGACCACCCAATACTGGAAATACAGGGATCAGTAATGACATTAAGGGAGGAAGATGCATTTAGCAGAACAATTATTCTTTATGCTTAATTTAAGAGATTTCTGTTTTATTGTACCTTTGTTATGCTTGTATTTTTACAAAAATATGCTATGAAACTAAAGGAAATAACTGAATGTAAGCAAAAAGAGCCAATGAGTCACCAGAATGAATTTAACTGTGCAGTCCCTTTGACCTTTTATGGTGCCCAATTGTCCCCAACATGTTTGTGCTTTGAAACATAATGGGATCAAATGTGCCTTACTTTTTGTCTATTTAGATATCTGAAGTGGAACATTAAGAAATTAAGCTTCTGCTTTTTTCTTCTTGGGGCTTCACTGTATATGCTTTGGTTGATGGTTCCCTGTTCAAAATTTACATTCCTCAGACAGCCTTTAATGCTTTTTATTTATGGCACTGTAAATGATGTAATGGCAACTCATTAAACAATCATGCCTGATTTTGCAAAGGCCAGAACACTTCCATGTGTCCACAAGTTTTGCCAATGGTATGACCTCTTGCTGAGGTCTGGAATCTTTCCCAATTTGTGTCCTGCTTTGAGACACACTTGCATTTCTCTTACATGCTGGCGTGCTTTTCTTATATGTATTAGTCTTGTCCACTAAACACAAAATGCCTGGATATTACAGTGGCTTATGCTTCACAGCTCCAAACACTTGGGTTTGATTTCCACATGGCAACTATCTAATGGTTGTGCAGGTTTTCTTTGTGGGTTCATTCCCAAAGATGTGAATTCAAAGTTAAAAGGTGGCAGGGTGTAAGAGCATGGAAAAGGCAGTATATAAATAAAATGTATTATTATTATTATTATTATTAAATGGGCACTGCATTACATTGATACCCCTTCTAGAACTACTTCCTGCCTCACCTGCATTGTGGCAGGAATACGTTCTATGTGACTTACAAGGGACAGCAGCAGAATTTATTTAAAAAAGGAAATGGGAGATGAATCATAACCAAAGCAACAAGTGTTGGGTTGTAACAGGAATATACATAAAACAAATAACTAAGGCTCAATAACTAACAAAAACCGTAGTCAAATAAAGAGGGCAGGAATTTGAAAACCAATAGGCACACGTAATCAAAGCCAAAATGTTAGTCTTAAGTCATAGTCTAAAAGGCAGAGATGAAATTCACTAACCAGAAATATTTCAAAACAAGATTATATTTCTGGTTGATCCCTGACTAGCAAAAGTAACACAATCATTACCAAAAACTCCTCAAAATGGTGGCAGGCATAAGAAAGATAAGATCAGACAAAATTATTTCAGCTTAATGGTGAATTAGGTACTCAAGAGCACCAGTGGGAATTAAGGGGAAGAACATTTAGGACTAAAGTCTGGAAGAATTTCTTTATGCAAAGAACTGTGGGCATCTGGAACAAACTGCTGAGACATGTACTTGAAGCACAAACATTAACAACCTGTCAGAAGCATCTGAATTAGGTTTTGGGACAGCTTATCATTAGTTAAACATACAAGCCTGATGGACTGAATGGTCTACTCTTGTTTGTCAAATTTCTTGCATTCTAAAAACAAAATTGCATCATGAAAGAATGTCATGATGTCATCATTAAAGATAAGACCACAAGATTTTTTAACCTTTAAAACCCCTAAAACAAGGTCTAAATATTTTTAGAGGTCAAGGAAAATGTATGAAAATTCAGTAGTATGGCCTAAAGTGGGCTTTATGATTCACTGGCCTCCTGACCCATGCAGGTTTTCACTGGTAATTCTACTAGTAAAGTATGGATGGATTAAATATTGCCTGGCCCTTCTTTGTTCCAAGTGAGAAACTTGGGACATAAATCACTCTTTTACACAGTCTTAGTTTTACTGTAGAGGCAGTGAAATTAAGGTTGTCATGTTCTTATTGCTTTCTTGATGTAAAGTGTCAGTTACAAAGAGTTAGCTTTAGTGATGCTCATATAAAGAAAACATCAAATTCAGCCCTTGAAACACTGCTTTCATGGTTCTTGAAACAACAGCTATTTGGTGAACTCTACAGCAACCCAACTCTCCTCTTAACGCTAGACTCCACTTTTTTTCTGGCCTGGTCTGGCTTTAAGCCTGCTCCCAATATCACTTCCATTGAGAGAGGTAGCCGTTTGGCACCCCAATGGCCCCTGATGTCCTGCACTCCTGAAACCTGAGTATCCCTTGAAGGTCCAGGGGCCTCATGTATAAAAGGTTCAGACACACAAAAATGTTGCATACTCCCGTTTCCACGATAATATCGCGATGCATAAAAATTAAACTTGTCGTAAAGCCACACACATTCTCACACCAGCTCAAACACTTGCGTACGCAAGTTTTTGGCTCAGTTTTGCCAATTGGCAACACCCAGTATCAAAGCAGTGCTACTGTTCCTGTGTGGTTTCCCTTTATTTTTAGATTCACATTCCTGATGCGGCTTTATCAAATACACTAAAATTAACCGCATAGCATTTATTAGTTTAAGGCATCTGATTGTAATCAATCTGTAGCAATATAATGGTCCATGGAATGTCCAAACTATTCCAAAAACCATAGCTGCTTTAGTGTTGTTACTCTCAGTGTACCACCTAAAGTACTTTAACCCACTGTATCCGAGTGCGGAATCACAGCTCTACAAGAGCTGATCAGAAAGCTCTACAGCAGATTGCGTCAACAGCAGAAAAAATTATCATTATGCAGCTTCTAGTCCACACTGCCTAAGCCACGCGCACAGTCTATTTCAACTTTTTCGATTCAGCAAATGCTTCAGAGCCTTACCAGTAGGGACCTCTCAGTTCAAAAACAGTTTCATCCCAAGAGTTATAAGCACACTCAATCAGTCCATCAAGTGCTCCTGGTAGAATTGTTTGCACTTATAAGTACAATTACCTCACTGTAAACTTGCACTACATTTGTAATATTGCACAACCTGAGCTACTTATGCTTTCATATTGTATATTTTTCTTTGTTTTTTATCATATTATTGTTGTTGTTCTGTTATCATTTCATAGGAAGATAAGTTTATTGACAATTTGCATATTGAACCTCATTGTACCATACACTAACAATAAAGGAATTCAATTCAGTTCAATAGAAGAGAGCACATATTTATAAATGATGATGACTGGCTTCTAAGTCGATTTAGATTTCCAAGTGCTAACTTCTTGGAGCTCTTGATATAATTTTTAAGATGAAATGCAGTAAAGTATGTATATTACATTATACAAATACATTTTTAACTTCATTTAAATAATGTATACTGTTAATAATTAAACGCATGGGCACAGTGGCGCAGCAGTAGCGATGAGCTGGTGCCCCATACAGGAATTGTTCTGCTTCGCGCTATATGCTTGCTAGGACTGGTGCAACCCTGGATGGATAGATGGATGGAATTATTAAACATGTATTATGAAGACTTTTCAATGTTCCTTAAAAGTTTTGAAGAATCGGCATTCTAAGCTAACAGATGGCTTGACTTTATTACAGAGCCGATTGTGTGGCGATTGGTTACTTGGACAAAGGAAGGACAGGAACTGGGGTTAGTAAGTTTGAAAGAGACAGTACTCCTACAATAAATTATTTCATTAAGGGTCGCGCATGGCGCAGCAATCATCTTGTGGGAGGCAGGAACAATCTGAACAGGACGCCAGCTCATTGCTACCACTGCACCACCGTGCCCTCAAGTTAGATACATGTTTTAATTCCTATCATCATGAAAATGATATAAAGTGTACATCTTAGTATTTAAATTGTTCAGAGCGCTGTAATATCATGAATGTAATGTATTCTGTGTCCTGTTGGTGTAAGAGGAAGCCCATTTAAGAAGCACGTAGTGATTCACACACATACAGTACACTGTATGTCACTCGATCAACTTCCTTTTGTTGTTTAGACCACTGCTTAAACCAATAAATAGTACATTTTTCCTTGTGTCCACTTAGTATTCTCTGAAACTCTTCTTTTTTTCTCCCGTGCTTTTGCCAATGTCTTTTTACAAAACACAAAACATAAGGGGCTATTTATATCAATTTGCATATTCAAAGGGGCATAATTCTGGAAGGAGTCAGGGTCGGGGGCAGGTGCATGCATGCAAGTTACTTTTCATGCTGACCAGGATTTATGTAGCGGAAGAATGTGTAAGTTGGCTTACCCACAGATTTATGAATCTGGATTTTTTTGTGCATACACATACTTCTGTTTTTGTTTGTACGCCATGTTTTAGTGTGAGTTCTACGCATAGCGTTATACATGAGACTCCTGAGGTTGCTCCCCACCTACTTATTCCTACACAGCAACAACATTGCCTAACATCTCTATTTAAAGGACTGCCCCCCAGGGATGGGACAGAAAAGTACTCTCCTTCCACAAATTTCGCCTAGACTTTGGCACAAAGTTAAAAACTTCCAGTTCCTGCTACCATTTGCCCAGGAGGTTCTGTGCCAATTAGCCATTCCTCCACTGTATTTCTCTCTTAGAGGATCAGGTAGTCCTGGTACAGTATCTGCTGGATCAGCAGCCCAACAGCACCCCATGATCCCTATGTGTACTGTGCACCCTATGTTTACTGTAGTGCAACTCAAATGCATTAATTGTATGATCTGCCACATACAGTACATGTGGGGGACTTGTGTTGACTGACTGTATTGTCTACCAAAACATAACACTGCCAGTCCAATCTAGTCTATCCTGGCAACGCTGGGCACAAGAAGGAAACAGCCCTGAACTGAGTTCCAGTTCTTCAGAGAGCACATACACAGGGAGAATTTTAGAGTTGCAAATGCAAATCTTCAAGGAGACATTGAGAGAACATGCAATTTCCACATGGAGAGTGGACAATGTCAAGAAGAGGCATTTACAGTTTATTTTTTGTATAGCCCAAAATCACACAGGAAGTGCCGCAATGGGCTTTAACAGACCCTGCCTTTTGACAGCCCCCCAACCTTGACTCTCTGAGAAGACAAGGAAAAACTCCCAATAAAAACCTTGTAGGGAAAAATGGAAGAAACCTCGGGAAAGGCAGTTCAAAGAGAGACCCCTTTCCAGGTATGTTGGGCGTGCAGTTGGTGTTAAAAGTAGGGGGTCAATACAATACAATACACAGAACAGAACAATTCCTTAATACAGCATAATAATAAAAATTTTAGAAGTACGGTTTAACAGTAGATGATATGACATAATTAGGTTTGGATATTTTTAGAGTCCTGGAGACCTGAAACGTTGCTCCGATGAAAGGACCCCTCTTTCCCATGATTCCTGTGATCCTCCATCAGGGATGACTTTACCATAGGCAGGCAAACAACTTGGCAGGTGGGCCGTTTGAAAGCAGGTCGCTGGATCCATGAGGCAGAAGTACTATCCATTGCACTTCTATGTGATTTATACAATTGATAAAATAAAAAAAATATTCTAAGACATATTCGTGGCCATATACACAATGGACCACTTTGAAAAACTACTGCAAAACACACAAAGACATATTAGTGACCATATACACAATGGACCACTTTGAAAAACTACTGCAAAAGATACACATTTTTTTGCCTTTCATGCTCTGCCAATTACCATGTCATAAAAAACATAGTATCACAGTGATTAAGAGCTTTAAGAAAAATATTCTAAGGTAACTTACATAAGCAGCCACTGCTGAATCCCTTTTCTGATTACTTGGGGCATCTGGAAAAAAGATTGTCCAGTGAAGAAAAGGTGAACGCTACCATCAGTCCTGTGTCATGCCAACAGTAAAGCATCCCGAGACTATTCATGTGTGGGGTTGCTTCTCAGCCAAGGGAGTGGGCTCACTCACAATTTTTCATCAGAGAAAATGGCTTTACCCCAGTCCTCATCAGTCCAATCCCTGTATCTTTTGTAGAATATCAGTCTGTCCTTGATGTTTTTCTTGGAGAGAATTGGCTTCTTTGCTGCTCTTCTTGACATCAGGCCATCCTACAAAAGTCTTCGCTTTACTGTGCATGCAGATGCACTCACACTTGCCTCCTGCCATTCCTGAGCAAGCTGTGCACTGGTGGTGCACCAATACTGAGTCATGAATAAATAATTGTACTAAAACATCCTCCAAAAGCAACTTCTCCCAACCATCCAAGAACAGTTTGGTGACGAACAATGCCTTCTCAGGCATGATGGAGCACTGTGATAACTAGCAAAAGTGATAACTAAGTGGCTCGAGGAAAAAACATCGAAATTTTGGGTTCATGGCCAGGAAACTTCCCTGACCTTATTCCCATTGAGAACTTGTGGTCAATCCTCAAGAGATGGGTAGACAAATAAAAATCCATTCATTTTGACAAACTCCAAGCATTGATTACACAAGAATGGGCTGCCATCAGTCAGGATTTGGTCCAGAAGTTGATTGACAGCATGTCAGGGTGAACTGCAGAGGTCTACATAAAGAAGGGCCAACACTGCAAATATTGACTCTTTGCATGAGCTTAATGTAATTGTCAATAAAACCCTTTGAAACCCATTAAATGTTTGTAATTATACCTCAGTATACCATAGAAACATCTGACAAAAGGATCTAAAACCATTGAAGCAGCAAACTTTGTGAAAATCAATACTTGTGTTATTCTCAAAACTTTTGGTCATGACTTTATATATTAGACCCACAAAATTATGTGCCTACAGCCCTAAATGTATTAACCGAATTTCAAAAGATAGCTGAACTTAAAGTTAATTTGAACAAAAGTGTGCTTTTTCCAATGAATTCTCTAGCAAACAACATTAGATTGGACACCTTCCCTTTTATCGTTGCAGATCAGTTTTAATACCTAGGGGTCCACATCACAAGTAAATATAAACAACAACAACATTTATTTATATAGCACATTTTTATACAAAAATTAGCTCAAAGTGCTTTACATAATGAAGAAAAGAAAAATAAAAGACAAAATAAGAACTTAAAATAAGACAACATTAGTTAACATAGAAAAGGAGTAAGGTCCGATGGCCAGGGTGGACAGAAAAAACAGAAAAAAAACTCCAGACGGCTGGAGAAAAAAAATAAAATCTGCAGGGGTTCCAGGCCACGGGACCGCCCAGTCCCCTCTGGGCATTCTACCTAACATAAATGAAATAGTCCTCTTTGTAGTTAGGGTTCTCACGGAGTCACTTGATGTTGATGGTCATACAGACTTCTGGTTTTTAATCCATCCATCATTGTTGGAACATCACGGTGCTTTGCGCCACCACCAAAAGGATACCAGAAAAGAAAAAAAGAAGAGAGAGTAGGGGTTAGTACAGATTTTAGAGCCACCATGAATAGTTATTATAATGAGTTAGATCTACAGAGTATCAGGATTTTAATTACAGTGAAGTTATGAGAAGGTCATGTTAAAGTAAAGCTCGTTTTCAACAAAATTGTGCTGTTTGCATGGACAAAACTAAACAAGACTTGCATAGATGGTCTACACTCCATCTTATTTAGCAGGGAAAATGAACACTGTCAAGATGAATATCCTTCCTAAGCTTATTTTCCAATTTCAAAACATCCCCACACACATTAACAAATCTTTTTTAAGAAATTAGATTCAATCATAACCTATTTTTATGATATTCGAAAAACCTACGCATTCAAAAGGTGACCCTACAACAACCAAAAACAGAAGGTGGCATGGCTCTAACTAATTAATTTTCTTTTAGTTTTATTACTGGCTGGCAAACATACAAGCTATAAAAACCTGGACATTGACACAAATAGATTAATGCACACTAGCTTGGCCTGTAATAGAAATTAAATCCTGCAGTACTTCTTTATATTCCTTGCTTTGTACATCAATCTCCTTCATTCACACAGAATATGGATCAATGTAGGAAGCACTTTAAGTTAGAGAATATTTTATCGGTGGCACCTCTACATGATAACCACATTTTTCCACCCTCTCGAACTTACAGTTTTTAATGTTTGGAAAACTAATGGGATCATTTAGAGATTTATATATAAATAATGTCTTCGCATCGTATGAACAATTACACTCTAAATTTAGTCTCTCATCAACACAATTTTTCCACTATCTCCAAATTAGAAACTTTGCTAAACAAAATACGCCCAATTTTCCTCACCTCCCACCTATTTCTATTCCAGAAGAGATACTGGGGACTCAGACACCATTTCTATAATGTATACAAACATTTTAAAGTCCCTTCCTTTTATAGATCCCAGAGTACATTGCGAAAACAATCTCTTGAGTGGAAAGCAGCCACGCACAGAATTCACTCTAGTTCCATATGTGCAAAGCATTAAATTATTCAACTTAAAATCTTTTATCAAGCAAATCTACCTCACTTAAAATTGCCCAAAATGTTTCCAGGGCAAGATCCAACCTGCGAACGTTGCAACCGAGCTCAAGCTTCACTAGGCCACAAATTTTGGGCATGTACCAAATTAACATCATTCTGGACAAAAAAATTTAAATGCCTATTGGACAGCCTAGGTGTCAAAATCACTTCTAATCCATTACCAGCTGTGTTTGGTGTACTCCCAGCTGGGCTTAAAGTGGAGAAAGATAAGAAAATCGTAATTTCCTTTACCTCACTACTAGGTATCTTGCTCAGCTTAACTAGCTTATCTTGCTCATCTAGAAGAATCCCCCTCAACACTGTTGAAAACTTTTTTAAATATATGGCAGGATCTAATCAATTAAAACATTTAAACATTTTACAGCAAGCTTCTATATCAGATAAAGGATACTATATCGGGTAAAGAATACTAGATTTGCTTTGCTGGTTTGGGGTTGAATTTTGGTTTGTTAAGTTTGATTTGACTGTATGGATTGCTATTTGTTTTAAATTGAAATTTTTGATCTTCTTTTGGCTTCTCCCATTAAGGGTTGCCACAGCAGATCATCATATTCCATATCCTCCTGTCCTCTACATCTTGTTCTCTCACACCCACCACCTTCATGTCCTCTCTCACTACATCCATAAACCTTCTCTTAGGTCTTCCTCATTTTCTCTTGCCTGGTAGCTCTATGTTTAACATCCTTTTCCCAAAATACCCAGCATCTCTCCTCTGCACATGACCAAACCAACGCAATCTCACTTCTCTGACTTTGGCTCCTAACCGTCCAACCTGAGCTTTAAATTAAAATGAATAACATAATAAAAAGTACATCTACATTTTATGTAACAACTACAATAGTATGTGACATATACATATCTATACTAATAAAAGGCAAAGCCCTCACTGACTCACTCACTCACTCACTCACTCATCACTAATTCTCCAACTTCCTGTGTAGGTAGAAGGCTGAAATTTGTCAGGCTCATTCCTTACAGCTTACTTACAAAAGCTGGGCAGGTTTCATTTCGAAATTCTACGCTTAATGGTCATAACTGAAACGTATTTTTGTACATATATTTTAATAGAATGCAGCTCGATAGCCGTGGGAGGTGGAGTTTCGTATTAAAGCATTTAACCAATCACATTTCAGCCATCATTTGTTGCCAGGCAGAGAGGCTTCCACAATCTGTTGTGGAGGCACTTTAACACAGAATATATGTTGATTAACCTATTGCTTCAACCAATCAGATTTTGAGTTGGTGTCAGTAGGGCCCTCTAGCAGGCATACAGCAACATCACCGTATTCAGACCCATTGATTGGATAGAAGCCGATATGAGGAACTCTCCAAGACCACTGAACGCACCCCAAACGCTCCGAACGAAAGATCGTCACGTGCACTATGGCCAACTCCATGGCAGGATTCTGGACAATATTATTTGCCAGACACAGACCAGATTTCAAGACCACGAAAACCTGATGTTTGTCACGCTCCTCGAGCCAAAGAAGTAACGGGAATACAAGAAAAATTTCACGCATGCAGCCTTCTCCACTTTAACACAAGAGCCACAGAGCGCTTTTTGATCTGTCTCGGCTAAAAACAAAACTGACTGTAATGTATGCCATGGATGATTTTGCAGGAAAATCTCCCACTGATCTCCTTGACTTCCTTCATCAGAAAAATCTGAATGAGAGAATGGGGCAGCTGTTCACATTGGTATATTGGGCGGTGAGCATTCCTGTGTACACTGATTCTGTCGAGTGGACATTTTCAGCCCTAAAGCGAATTGAAAGTTATGCCAGAAATACCATAGTGCGGGTTTGGCTTTCAGCATTAGCTTCGATGGCGATAGAAAGTGAGGTTTTGATGGAACTGAAGCACACAGATAATCCGTACGACAGAGTAATTGAACTGTTTTTGAGGAAAGAGAGGACGATGGATTTTATTTACAAATAATCTGAATTTTTGGTGAGTAAAATGTTGCGATTTTCCTAAATAATATTGCAAGTTTATGAGTCATTATTGATGTCTTTTATGTGTGTCGCGGCTGTGGCTGAAGTAGAAAGGAACTTGTTCATCCCTGGTTTGTCTTTTCAATAAAGGCATTTATTGTGGCTACAGGAGTTATCTTTAATATTTATATATATATATATATATATATACTAGCAAAATACCGGCGCTTCGCAGAGGCGAAGTACTGCATTAAAATTTTTATTAAGAAGAAAATTAAACCTTTTTAAACTGAGGGAAAATATGCCAATAATTACTTGTTAAGGATCTCTTTGTATACCATGTTGTCAGTTCGACCCTCCGGTTGAAACAAGACCAAGCTGTGCGCTGAGCTTACTCTTGAGCATTTAACTTACAGTTGGCCATGTGAACAGAAATCTTGTCTCAAATTTCACAGCTTGGATTGCTGCTGTCATAATCGGTTTGAGTTTAATGGTTTGTTTCAATTACGACAGTATTTGTAGGACTTTTGTTGAAGAGACATTCAGCATCTGTCAAGCGTTGTAAGCACACAACCGGTTTCATCGATAAAATCACATCCAGCTTTTGAGAGTTTAAACATTCATAAACATCAGAGTATCCACTACTGAAATTGTCACCTGTGAATCTAAGATGTTTAAGAGGCATTGGCGGTTTTGAAAGGTGTCAAATATTTGGCCATTTCGGTTCACTTGAAAGGCGACAACCGAACAATTCAGTGGCAGCCATCAACTCACGTGCAGATCCATAGGTGAAGGGCTTTAGCATTTCACTCTTATAGTTCTCCTGTGTAGTATAATTATCTCCTGTACCGTCATCAGTCCACACCTTGAACCTGTCCCAGTCATTCAATACATAAGACAGAATGTTCCTCCGGATATCAAGAGTGAGCCTGATATGGCCGTGCAATATGTAACAAAGAGAATGGAAAAGGTAGGTGCCATCTCCGGGCATGGAAACCACTCGGTAAGTGACAGTTCTTTGATCGATAGTGATCATCTCGATAGACATGGTAATGGGGGTTGGAACGATAAAGGAAATGTGTACCTGAGCAATGTAAAGTAAGTCTAAAATACCTACACAATAATTATAATTGTAATAAACAAACAATAAAACAGCGGAGAAGCCGTGGATTAAACAAAAAGGCTGTAGTTATCAGTAGGGAGACGTGAATCCCATGGCAAAGCAAGGAAGGGAATGTACAGACTGGAGCGACGGACGGCCTTATGTAGGCAGGCAGCCAACAATGTGGGAGGCGTTGGGATGGGGAACCCAACGACACCTCACATGGTGACCGAGGTGCAGGCTATGGACGTATATATGTACGTAAGTAGGATTCAGTTAGCGTTGGGAACCCGTGTACCAAATTTCTTGAAGATGGGCCCATAAGTAACAAAGACTGTTGAAAAGTTCAATATGGTGGCCGACAATGGCATCATACCACCGAAACAAGTACGTACATTGGTTTTGGTTAGTTTAGGGAAGCCACCTACCAAATTTCGAGAAGATGGGGCCATAAATAAGAAAGTTCAACATGGCGGACGTTGTTGACCGTTATGACCATTATGCGTAGAATTTCGAAATGAAACCTGCTTAACTTTTGTAAGTAAGCTGTAAGGAATGAGCCTGCCAAATTTCAGCCTTCTACCTACATGGGAAGTTGGAGAATTAGTGACATTGGAAAGTTCAATATGGCGGCCGACAGTGGTGTCATACCAACGAAATAAGTACGGATATCGGTTTCCGTTAAAAGTTCAATATAGCGGCCGACAGTGGCATCATACCACCGAAATAAGTACAAAATTTCAGCCTTCTACCTACACGGTAAGTTGGAGAATTAGTGACGTTGGAAAGTTCAATATGGCGGCTGACAGTGGTGTCATACCACCGAAATAAGTATGTACATTGGTTTCCGTTAGCGCAAGGAAGCCGCCTACCAAATTTCGTGAAGATAGGGTAAGCCTTCTACCTACATGGGAATTTTGAAAATTGGTGACGTTGGAAAGTTCAATATGGCGGCCGGCAGTGGCGTCATACCATCGAAATAAGCAAATACATCGGTTTCAGTTAGCGCAGGGACCTACCAAATTTCGAGAAGATGGGGCCATAAATAAGAAAGTTTAACATGGCGGACGTTGTCGACTGTTATGACCGTTACGTGCAGAATCTTGAAATGAAACCTGCTTAACTTTTGTAAGTAAACTGTAAGGAATAAGCATGCCAAATTTCAGCCTTCTACCTACATGGGAAGTTGGAGAATTAGTCAGTGAGGGCTTTTCCTTTTATTATTATAGATATATATATATATACTAGCAAAATACCCGTGCTTCGCAGCGGAGAAATAGTGTGTTAAAGAAGTAATGAAAAAGAAAAATTTTAATAATAACGTAACATGATTGACAATGTAATTGTGTTGTCATTGTCATGAGTGTTGCTGGCATATATATATATACTAGCAGAATACCAAGCCCATGAGAAGTAGTGTATTAAAGAAGTTATGAAAAAGAAAAGCAAACATTTTAAAAATAACGTAAGATGATTGTTAATGTAATTGTTTTGTCATTGATATGAGTGTTGCTGGCATATATATATATATACACACACAGACACATATATAAACATATATATACATATAAATATATATATAAATATACTGTATATATACACACACACATATATACATACTGTATATACAACATATACATATCTACATATATACTGTATATACACATATATATACAAATCTACATATATATATCTACATATATATATATTAGGTGGGACTCGATTAAAAAATTAATCCAATTAATTAGAGGCTGTGTAAGAATTAATCTTGATTAATCGTATGTAATCGACACTAAATTTGCCCCAAATCGCAAATGTTTTTTTTTTAATTTAAAACGGTTTTAGTGGGCTTACAGAATCAAATAATAGACATGGACATGAATATTGTAAACTGAAGCTGTTTTAATTTCTAAAAAAAAAGCCTTTAAACTGCATTTGAATTCAAAACAGAAACAAAAATATCATCCCTGGTTAAAATTGGGCAGACTTAAAAATAAAGTGGTAGTTTAAGTACTTTAAGTACATTTGCAGAATAGTATTGTCTTTAAATAATAATAACCAAAATTTCACCATAAAGTGCAGTTTTTCTTCTTAAAAAAATAAGTCAGAAACATAAAAGGTAATTTGACCAGCTTACTCTTTAAACTCTGAGTAACATTAGCCAAAATTATTTTGTACATTAGGCTAAAACAGTGTGATCATTGAACATTTTGTAATTAGATGTATTTAGAATTACTAACGGTCACGGAAGTCCAATGATCCCCAGTAAGAGCCACAAAGTCCGCTTTCTGTAATGCATCTAATTTTGCTTGCTTTTCAGTGTGCACAAAACCATGCTTTTATCAAGGCTTTCGGGAAGTCGAAATGATCAGTCGAGGAACGCGCTTTATTCCGACTCTAACATTTTTGTAGCTGTGATGTGTGCATCAGTGTAATGGATGTACCAGGAAATCATGCATTGACAAAAGTTCCCGCTTGCTTGGAATTGAAAGTGTGATTAAATGCGTTATTTTTAACGCGTTATGGAGTACATGCATCGAAGCTTCTCAGCTGTACTTGTGCTAAGAAAGGGAAAATTTTAAAAATAACGTAACATGATTCTACGTTAACCTAATATTTTTCATACGTCCCAAACCAAGGAGATGCGAAGGTAAAATGAAGCGGTAGCGTGACATAGTCAGTACATCCCTCTCGAATCGAACCTCGAATGTTGGCGTTAGAGGCTTAAGACTCTACAATGCGCCACAGTGTGTGGCTTGTCTATGCTAAAGTATGTATTGTAGATCGGGTATATATATACATTTATATATATATACCCGTGTACGCAGTGGAGAAGTAGAAGTTATGAAAAGAAAAGGGAACATTTTAAAAATAACGTAACATGATTGTCAATATACAGTAATTGTTTTGTGAGTGTTATTGAATGTTGCTGTCATCAAGGATTTGATTATCATTATTTCTTTCAATCAGGCTCGTATTTGTAGGATGTGTTCAAGTTACATTCCGTGTTTGTCAATCGCTGTAAAGATAAGAGGTTTCATTCATCGATTAGTTCCTTACTGCATCAATAAACAGCTCGTCTTCCTTTTATCTGTGATGTGACAAACTGCATGCACGTTTTTTTTTTGTTTTTTTTTACACTGTCTTCCTTTAGCAGGACATTCACTTTTTCCACCGTGTGCTTTGTTTCCGCAGTAGCTGCACTTATGAATATGATTCTATGTATAAGACGCTTCATATTTTTTTGCTGCCTTCTCAATTGTGTAATTCGGTTTTGTTCAGCACTCTTTGGAACTGTTGCTTTTGTCTGCGCATTGCGCCAGTTCACGTGAGCCGCTTGGTGTTCTTGCATCGAAGGTTCCCAGCTGTACTGGTGCCATCTCGTAATGTCAGCTAAGACCCGCACTTAAAACTTTCTCTCGAGTTTCAATGAGTTTGTGCCAAACACCACCCTGACCATCTCATCTTCCTCTGCATAAGCACAGTCCTTCACACGTGAATATTTACCGGCAGTGTTTGTATTGGATTGCCGCTGATGGACGGCCTTATATGGGCAGGCACTAAATTACAAACGCTAGTGGTAGCCTATGAACTTAATTTAATATAAACTTACGGTTCACGCCGTGCTTTGTTTCCGCAGTAGCTGTACTTATGAATATGCTTGTATGCATCATTTGCTTCATAATGTTTTTCTGCCTTCTCAATTGTGAAATGGTGTTTTGTGCTGATCACTGTTTGGAGTTCTTCCTTGTGCTCTACGTACTTACGTAGGAGGCGTGATGATGTCACACGAAACTCCCCCCAGCGCCATCTCCAACTCAAGACTCCATTACATTATATGGGAACAAATAGCTTCCAGTTATGACCCTTATGCGTAGAATTTCGAAATGAAACCTGCCCAACTTTTGTAAGTAAGCTGTAAGGAATAAGCCTGCCAAATTTCAGCCTTCTACCTACACGGGAAGTTGGAGAATTAGTGATGAGTCAGTCAGTGAGTGAGTGAGGGCTTTGCCTTTTATTAGTATAGATATATATATATATATATATATATATATATATATATATATATACACACACACATATAAACATATATATATATATATATCTATACATATATACATATACACATATACATATAAATACACACACACACACATATATATATATATCTATACTATATCTATACTAATAAAAGGCAAAGCCCTCACTGACTGACTGACTGACTGACTCACTAACTGACTCAATGACTCACTGACTCATCACTAATTCTCCAACTTCCCATGTAGGTAGAAGGCTGAAATTTGTTTCATTTCGTTTCGTGTGACATCATCACGCCTCTCACATAATCACGCATTACGTAGAAAACCAGGAAGAGCTACAAAAAGAGCTGAAGAAAACATGCATTATATAATTAAGAAGGCATCGAAACAATTAGAAGCGACCGAGTGAGTGACTTATAAAACCATATTCAGTGGCTCACGTGAACTGACGTAGTGCGCAGACAAAAACCAACAGTTCCAAAGAATGCTGAACAAAAACCGAATTACACTGCTACGCTCAAATAGACAAACCACACGCCGTAGCGCAATAGTAGAGCCTTCGCCTCTAGCGCCGACGTCCGAGGTTCAATTCCCGAGAGGGGATGCACTAAGTATGTACACGCGCTTCTCGGTTCATTTTACCTTCGCATCCCCTTGGTTTGAGACGTATGAAAAAATATTAGGTTAACGCAGAAAGACAGATCACCAATTGAAGCTTCATGAATAATAGATACTTTACTCGCGATCAATGATTGTTTTGATAAAGCCATACTCAGTGTATTCATTAGACAAACGGTAAAAAAGTAAGAGCGAGGGGAGGGTAACTTATTGAGGCACACAGGCAAAACCACAATAGCACGTGGGCCCGATGTGCTGTAGTGCGCGTCAACTCGATCTGAATTGCGCGATCACATTCGAAAAAATATTTCTTTGCAAGTTCTATTTAGTCCATATGTGT
>NC_053164.1:157872963-157982963 GCF_016835505.1 Polypterus senegalus | reverse complement strand
TTTATGTCATGTGCCCACCTTCATTTTGGCCCCGATTTGACATTTAAACAACGACAAGATCTTGAGACGGCTATCTTGTCTGTCCCTAAAGTTGTGGACGAGATACCTGGACGTACTGCGCTGATTGTTCAGAACATTATTACTGACCCTGGAGTGATTGTCAGAGTGAGACCTTATAGGCTCCCGGAGGCAAAGAAAGCGGAAGTAGAGTTGGAAATTAGACGAATGCTGGAATTGGGGGTTATTGAGGAGCTATAGCCCTTGGTCTAGTCCAATTGTCTTAGTTTCTAAACCTGATGGGTCATGGAGGGTCTGTAATGACTTTTCTCGACTTAATCAGGTCTCTAAATTTGATCGTATCCCATGCGCGAGTAGATGATTTACTTGATCGGTTAGGGAACGCTCAATTCCTAACTACTCTTGACATGACCAAAGGGTATTGGCAAATTCCTTAGGACTCCGCCAAAGAAAAAACGCTTTTAGTACTCCATGTGGACATTGGCAATACAGGGTCCTTCCTTTTGGCTTGCACGGGGCACCAGCTACCTTCCAACGTCTGGTAGACACACTGCTACGGCCCCACAATTCATATAGTGCTGCCTACCTAGATGATGTTGTCATTTATTCCAGCACGTGGAAGGATCATGTATGGCAGGTTCAAACAATACTCTCCACGCTAGCGTCTGCTGGTCTTCGAATTAATCCGAAGAAATGTTTTTTTGGGTTAAGAGAAGCCAAATATTTAGGCTACCTAGTAGGAGGGGGTGTTGTTAAACCACAATGTTCTAAAATTGATGCCATTTTGAATTGGCCCGTCCGATGAATAAGCGGCAAGTTCAAGCATTTTGGGATTGGCAGGTTACTATCGCGTTTTGTACGCATTTCTCAGAAATTGCTGTGCCCTTATCTGATTTAACAAGGAAACGCGCACTTTTAAAAGTGGTATGGGACATTTCGGTTGATAAAGCATTCAGTGACTTAAAATTGGCCCTTACTTCAGCACCTGTTTTAAGTTCTCCTGATTTTTCTGTTCCTTTCATCCTCCAGACCGGCGATCGGCCACAGGTTTGGGTGCCGTGCTGAGCCAATGCGTTGATGGTGCTGAACACCCTGTTATGTACCTGAGCGGAAACTGCTGGACCGGAGACCAAGTATGCTGCGGTGGAGCGAGAAGCCTTGGCAATTAAGTGGGCTGTCACGTCTTTGAGGTACTACCTATTGGGGTGTGAGTTTACTCTGGTGACGGATCATGCTGCTTTACAGTGGATGTCCCTTCATCGGGAGTCTAACCCTCGCATCACTAGGTGGTTTTTGGATCTTCAACCTTATCGTTTCAGTGTCATTTATCGTAAGGGTTCCTTGCAGGCCAACGCAGATGCTCTCTCTCGTGTCCACGACCTCTCGGTGCAGGTCGCCCGACCCGATGGGTCTGGGCTGAGGGGGGGGTCATGTCACACATGTGCGATTAGGAGGCAGTCAAAGAGCCTAAAGGTGAGTGAAACATCGCGAGATAGAGGGTTATCACGTGGTACTTACCCAAATCTCTTTTGGTCAACAGAACACCTGAAGAAAAATAGTTCCTCCACTTCCAGGTTCCAAAATGGCCGCGACGACGTCACTTCCGGCCAACCATGATGACGTCACTTCCGGCTCCATCAATCCACCTCACTTCCGTCCAATCATGATGACGTTGTTTCCGGTTCCTGTTTCCAACGTCACTTCCTGCCAACCATTTCCTGTACCATAATCCTGTTCTGTATAAAGCCGCCATTTTGTCAAAGAAAGTTGTTCACTGTTTTACTTTTTGAAACTCTGAATCATTTACATTCTTTATTGTCTGGACGACAATATATGGGGACGGTCCCCAAAACTTTGTTTTTGTTTGTGCTGTCTTCTTTGGGGAAGAATAAACACCACAATATGTATGTATATATATATGTTTATAAGTGTGTGTGTGTGTGTATATGTATATATGTAGATATGTATGTTTACATATATATGTGTGTATGTATATATATATATGCATTTGTGTGTATATATGTGTGTGTATGTGTGTATATGTAGATATGTATATATATATATATATGTATATATATGTGTGTATATATATATATGTGTATATGTTTATATGTATATATGTATGAATATGTATATATATATGTTTATATGTGAGTGTGTGTGTGTGTGTGTGTGTGTATATATATATATATATATATATCTATACTAATAAAAGGCAAAGCCCTCACTCACTCACTCACTGACTCACTCACTCACTCACTGACTCATCACTAATTCTCCAACTTCCCGTGTGGGTGGAAGGCTGAAATTTGGCAGGTTCATTCCTTACAGCTTCCTTACAAAAGTTGGGCAGGTTTTATATCGAAATTCTACGCATAATGGTCATAACTGGAAGCAGTTTTTCTCCATTTACTGTAATGGAGATGAGCTTCAACGCCGTGGGGCGGAGTTTAGTGTGACATCATCACGCCTCCCACGTAATCACGCAGTACATAGAAAACCAGGAAGACCTCAAAAAGCGCTTAAGAAAACATGCATTATATAATTGAGAAGGCAGCGAAACAATAAGAAGCGGCGAGTGACATATACAACCATATTCATGAGTTCTGCTACTTGAAACAAAGCACGATGTAAACCTACACTTTAACTTAAGTTCATAGACAGGCTGCCGCTGGCATTTGTAATTTAGTGCCAACCCATATAAGGCCGTCCGTCAGCGGCAATCCAATAGCAAACTGCCACGGGTAAATATTCACGGGTGAAGGACTGTGCTTATGGAGAGGAAGATGAGATGGTCAGGGTGGTGTTTGACACAAACTCAGCGAAACTGCGAGAGAAAGTTTTAAGTGCCAGGACTAAGGTAACATTAAATACAGCCATGGACATAGCGAGATGGCACCAGCACAGCTGGGAACCTTGATGCATGTACACCGAAGGCTCACGTGAACTGACGCAGTGCACAGATAAAAGCAACAGTTCCAAAGAGCGCTGAACAAAAACCGAATTACACAATTGAAAAGGCAGCAAAAAATATGAAGCGTCTGATACATACAAGCATATTCATAAATCCAGCTACTGCGGAAACAAAGCACACGTTGGAAAAAGTCAATGTCCCGCTAAAGGAAGACAGTGTAAAAAACACGTGCATGCAGTGTGTCAGGTCTCAGATAAAGAAGAAGACGAGCTGTTTATTGATGCAGTAAGAAACGAATCGATGAATGAAACCTGTCATCTTTACAGCGATTGACAAACACGGAATGTAACTTGAACACAACACATCCTACAAATACGAACCTGATTGAAAGAAATAATGATAATCAAATCCTTGATGACAGCAACACTCAGTAACACTCACAAAACAAATACTGTATATTGACAGTCATGTTACGTTATTTTTAAAATGTTCCCTTTTCTTTTCATAGCTTTTTAACACACTACTTCTCGCTGCAACGCGGGTATATATATATATGTATATATATATATATATATGCCGATCTACATACTCGAATAATGGATACTTTATTCGCCATCAATGATTGTTTTGGTAAAGCCATACTCGGTGTAATCATTAGATGAAAGGTAAAAAAGTAAGAGCGAGGGGAGGATGACTTATTGAGGCATGCAGGCTGTAGTGCGCGTCAACTCTATCTGAATTGCGCGATCACATTTGAAAAAATATATCTTTTCAAGTTCTATTTAGTCCATATGTGTCAAACTCAAGGGGCGGGCCACATCCGCCCGGCGTGTAATTATATCCGGCCCGCGAGATCATTTTATATACTGTATTATTGTTATTAAAGCCCGGGTATATGAAGCGCTGGTAACACAATAAACTACAGATCCCATAATGCAGCGCTTCAGCTGCCTTGCCAAACACTTATCGCATTAATCAAGTCTAGCTTATGATGCTGCAAGTTATTGTGAAGCTAGCTCACACGATGCTGAAGAGAAAAGTTGATTCTGAAAATAGAGCCTTTAAAAACCGATGGGAGGCTGAGTATATGTTTACTGAACCCGTGTGTCTCATTTGTGGAGCTAATGTGGCTGTAATTACAGAATTTAATCTAAGACGGCACTATGAGACAAAACATCAGGGAGTTCTGTGTTGTGGAGATTCTCAGAATGGATTGCAGGTGCTCATCAGTGAGGCTGAAAGACCTGAATGCAATGCAGAAGATACAGAAAGCAGAAGAATTAAATAAGAATCTGACACTTCAGCGGACGTTTTACCGTGCACAATCACAAAGTGATTTCAAGTGAAGTTGCTTTTATGGGAGACACAAATGCACCAGTGCAACTTTCCCTGTTGCCAAGTAATGTTGAACCAAGTCGTCACTACGGTGTTCCCAAATACGCACTTTGCTGATAAACCGAGCGCACTGAGTTTGCACGGCGCTTTGGTGACTTTGAAGAACAAAAAGTCCGTCTACATGCGGCTCGAACCTTGTGCATGTTTGGTAGCACATATCTGTGTGAGAAGCTCTTCTCAGTGATAAAGAATAACAAAACAGCACACAGGAGTCGCCTCACTGATGAGCACCTGCAATCCATCCTGAGAATCTCCACAACACAGAACCTCACACCAAACATAAACGAACCTGTTGCCAAAAATAGATGCCAGGCGTCCAGCTCTAAAATGACATATGAGCAAAGACAACTTAATGATTTGATTTGTTATTGCTGAAAGGAACACATTTTATTTATATTTCCAGGTTTTGTTATGCAGCATGTTCATATTTGAATTTGTATAATTTTGAAAGGATATATTTTTATGGAGAGCAAAATCTTTTGGGATATTTAAAATCTAAGTTTATTTTTTATATAAATTTACATAAGAGTAAAGAAATTTGAATGTTTGTTCTTTTAAGTTATTTAAGGTTTGAGTTGATTTATTCACGAATAATATTCCTGTCTGTTTTTACCATTCCTACCAAAGATATTTCTGTCGACTAAATAAAAATTCCTTCTATTTAAAATTTAAATAGAACTTGAACAAATACGATAGTTCATAATATCCACGCAGACTTGCACGTAAGAGCGGGAGTTATCCGTTTTAACAAGCAGCGTATTGCACTGATACGAAATAGCTGTGTGTGTATGTATATATATATATATATATATATATGTGTGTGTATGTATGTATGTGTGTATGTATATGTATATGTATATATGTAGATATATATATATGTGTATATATGTGTATATGTATAGATATGTATATATATATGTTTATGTGTGTGTGTGTGTAAATATATATATAAATATTTATATATATATATATATATATATATATATATATATATGACAGCAACACTCATCACTCACAACAGTGACAAAACATTACATTGACAATCATGTTACGTTATTTTCAAAATGTTTCCTTTTCTTTTCGTTTGCTTCTTTAACACATTACTTCTCCCCTGCGAAGCGCGGGTATTTTGCTAGTATATATATATATATATATATATATGACAGAAACACTCATAACAGTGACAAAACAATTACATTGACAATCATGTTACATTATTTTTATAATGTTTCCTTTTCTTTTTCATTACTTCTTTAACACACTACTTCACCGCTGCAAAGCGTGGGTATTTTGCTAGTATATATATATATATATATATATATTTTTGTGTGAACAACTGTTGCTGGGGTGGCAGAGTCATCAAGGAAGAAAATTAAAACATTATTTGTACAAAATCTTTATTTATCCATTCCTAAATAATTAAAGGGGCAGGCTATTTCGTATCAGTGCAATACGCTGTTTGTTAAAACGGATGACTCCCGCACTTACGTGCAAGTCTGCATGGATATTATGAACTATCATATCTGTTCAAGTTCTATTTAAATTTTAAATAGAAGGAATTTTTATTTAATCGACAGAAATATCTTTGGTAGGAATGGAAGTTTAATGTAGGCATCATTGCATAAATTTTTCTTCACCATACAAATGTAAAGAGTAAATTCACCTTACATTCCTACTAAACATATTTCTGTCGACTAAATAAAAATTACTTTAAAAATTTTACTTGTAAAATTTAAATAGAACTTGAACAGATACGATAGTTCATAATACCCACGCAGCACTAAGTGCACGTAAGAGCAGGAGTCATCCGTTTTAACAAGCAGCATATTGCACTGATACGAAATAGCCTGCCTATTTAATTATTTAGAAATGGATAGATAAATTAAGATTTTGTACAAATAATGTTTTTAATTTTTCTTCCTCGATGGATTCTGGCACCCCCAGCAACAGCTGCTCGCACCCCAAAGGAGATATATTTAGAGATATAGATATATAGATTATATAGATATAGATAGATATATAGATATAGATATACAGAGATATAGATATATATATACTCAGCAAAAAAAGAAACGTCCTCTGACTTTCAACTGTTTTAACTTTCAGTAAACTTAATGTGTAAATATTTGTATGAACAGTAAAAGAGTCAACACCATAAGACATAAACTAAAAATGTTTCACAATGTGTTCCTGAATGAAGGGAGGCTCAAAATCAAAAGTACCAGTCAGTATCTGGTGTGGCCACCAGCTGCTTGAAATACTGCAGTGCATCTCCTCCTCATGGACTGGACCAGATTTGTCAGTTCTTGCTGTGAGATGTTACCCCACTCTTCCACCAAGGCACCTGCAAGTTCCTGGACATTTCTGGGGGAAATGGCCCTAGCCCTCACCCTGCGATCCAACAGGTCCCAGACGTGCTCAATTCCTTCGACGATAAACACAAATCCGTCCATCACCCCTGGTGAGACAAAACCGTGACTCATCAGTGAAGAGCACTTTTTGCCACTCCTGTCTGGTCCAGCGAAGGTGGGTTTGTGCCCATAGGTGGCGTTGTTGCTGGTGATGTCTGGTAAGGACCTGCCTTAGAACAAGCCTACAAGCCCTCAGTCCAGCCTCTCTCAGCCTATTGCGGACAGTCTGAGCACTGATGGAGGGATTGTGTGTTCCTGGTGTGACTCGGGCAGTTGTTGTGGCCATCCTGCACCTGTCACGCAGGTGTGATTTTCGGATGTACCGATCCTGTGCAGGTGTTGTTACATGTGGTCTTCCACTGCGAGGATGATCAGCTGTCCTTCCTGTCTCCCTGTAGTGCTGTCTTAGGTGTCTCTCAGTGCGGACATGGCAATTTATTGCCCTAGCCACATCAGCAGTCCTCATGCCTCCCTGCAGCATGCCTAATGCACATTCACGCAGATGAGCAGGGACCCTGGGCATCTTTCTTTGGGTGTTTTCAAAGTCGGTAGACAAGTCTCTTTAGTGTCCTGTGTTTTTAGAACTGTGACCTTAAATGCCTACTTTCTGTAAGCTGTTAAGGTCTTAACGACCATTCCACAGGTGCATGTTAATTAATTGATTATGGTTAATTGAACATGAATGGAAAACATTGTTTAAACCCTTTACAATGAAGATCTGTAAAGTTATTTGGATTTTTAAAACATTATTGTTGAAATACACAGTCCTGAAAAATGGACTTTTCTTTGTTTGCTGAGTATATATATATAGATAGATAGATATATATGTAATATAGATAGATAGAGATATAGATTTATATGTATATATATATGTGTGTATGTATATATGTAGATATGTATGTATATATGTGTGTGTGTGTATATATATATATATATATATATAAATATGTATGTATATACTGTATGTGTATATATATATATATATACATATGTATGTATATATATGTGTGTGTGCGTATATATATATAGTCCGGCCCGTATCGTACAGTATAAAGGGACACAGTGCGAACCGGCACCGCGGTCACTAAGTAGCGGGTGTCAAAGCACAGTATGCCCGACAAGAGAGTGGGGCGTGATGACAGATGGGGCGTGGGAAGCACCGATCGTACTGGTACAGCTGAACAGTGCTGTTACCCGGAGCGATGCGGCGCTGATGACACCGCCTCCAAAAAAACACAAATCAACGGGCGTACAGACAGCAAAGGGGCTCTCTCTTTCTGGTAGAGAGTCCCCAGCTGTATCCAAGCCCCAGAGTAAACAGGAGATCCCCAAAATAAAGCATGGGTCTCCTGACAAAATGGGAAAACGAGTTGAGAGCTGCGAGGCAGCTGTAAAACCCTCCTTAGCGGGGGAAAGGGTGGAGCTGACAGAATTCCCGAGATGTTTCAGGTCTCGGGAAGAGAGACAACCAGGAGGACATCGGCGGTGCTACAACTGTCGGCAACCAGGACACGCGTGGCGAGATTGTTCCCCAAGGTTTGCTGGGAGATTTAAACAACACAGCGAAGGTCCGGATGACGAGTCCTCCTGGAGGAGGACGTCCCTCGCGGGGATTGACGCTCTGCCCCATTTGTCGTCGCTAAGGGGAACTGTGGTGGATTGCCGGCATTTTACTCCGGCCCTAACCCCCTGGCTGCTAGCAGGAGTTCTCCCGAGAGCATATACGGGCCCCGAATTCCAGCAGGGCCTCATGGACTATGTAGTTTTTATACACAGCCCCTGGGATACCTTGGGGCCACTGGGAGTCGCTATCGGGAGGCCAATGGACTCATTTGGGCACCATGACCCGGAAGTTCGTCACAGGAGGAGCGATGGGCTTCCGGGGTGAAGAAAAGTACTGTTTACCCTGACCCGGAAGGAATAAGGACTTGTGGAACTGTTGGGCAGAAAGACTTCCGGGTCAGGAGGAATAAAAGGACTCTGGGAACTCCCAGAAAACGAGCTGAGCTGGGTGGTAGGAGGGCAACGCGTCTGGGAGTGGAGGATTGTTGATTATTGGTTTATTATTGTTATTGTGCTTTATGAATATAGTGGAGTGGAGGGAGCTTGGTGCACATTATTATAATAAATATAATTATAGTGGCAATTTTACCAGGTGTTTGGCGTGGTACCTGAGGGTTCAAGGGAGCACTACTGCCCCCTACTGCAACAATATATATATATATATATGTATATACTTTGTGTATATATATATATATATATATATATATATATATATACATATATATATATATAAACTGCTCAAAAAAATTAAAGGAACACTTTGAAAACACATCAGATCTCAATGGGAAAAAGAAATCCTCCTGGATATCTATACTGATATAGACTAGGTAATGTGTTAGGAACGAAAGGATGCCACATCATTTGATGGAAATGAAAATGATCAACCTACAGAGCCCTGAATTCAAAGACGCCCCAAAAATCAGAGTGGCAGGCTAGTCCATTTTGCCAAAATTAAATTGCAGCAACTCAAAATTGTACGCAGCACTTTTTATGGGCCCTGTGTTCTTGTATACATGCCTGACAACATCGGTGCATGCTTCTAATGAGATGACAGATGGTGTTGTGGGGGATCTCCTCCCAGATCTGGACCAGGGCATCACTGAGCTCCTGGACAGTCTGAGTTGCAACCTGGTGGCATTGGATGGACCAAAACATAATGTCCGAGAGGCATTCTATTGGATTTAGGTCAGGAAAGTGTGGTGGCCAGTCAGTGGTATCAATTCCTTCATCCTCCAGGAACTGCCTGCATACTCTCATCACATGAGGCCAGGAATTGTCGTGCACCAGGAGCCACTGTACCAGCACAGGGTCTGACAATGGGTCCAAGGATTTCATCCTGATACCTAATGGCAGCCAAGGTGCCTTTGTCAAGCCTGTAGCGGTCTGTGTGACCCTCCATGGATATGCCTCCCCAGACAATCATTAACCCACCACCAAACTGCTAATGCTGAATGATGTTACAGGCAGCATAATGTTCTCCATGGCTTCTCCAGACCCTTTCACTTCTGTCATGTGCTCAGGGTGAGCCTGCTCTCATCTGTAAAAAGCACAGGGCACCAATGGTGCATCTGCCAATTCTGGTATTCTATGGCGAATGACAATCGAGCTGCATGCTGCTGGGCAGTGAGCTCAGGGCCCATTAGACGACATGGGGCCCTTGGGTCACCCTCATGAAGTCTTTCTGGTTGTTTGGTCAGAGACATTCACACCAGTGGCCTGCTGGAGGTCATTTTGTAGGGCTCTGGCAGTGCTCATCCTTTTTCTCCTTGCCCAAAGGAGCAGATACTGGTCCTGCTGATGGGTTATGGACCTTCTATGGCCCTCTCCAGCTCTCCTAGAGTAACTTCTTGTCTCCTAGAATTTCCTCCATGCCCTTGAGACTGTGCAGGGACACACAGCAAACCTTCTGGCAATGACACGTATTGATGTGCCATCCTGGAGAAGTTGGACTACCTGTGCAACCTCTGTAGGGTCCAGGTATCGCCTCATGCTACCAGTAGTGACACTTACTGTAGCCAAATGCAAAACTAGTGAAGAAACAGTCAGAAAAGATGAGGAGGAAAAAATGTTAGTGGCCTCCACCTGTTAAACCATTCCTGTTTTGGGGGTCATCTCATTGTTGCCCCTCTAGTGCATCTGTTGTTAATTTCATTAACACCACAGCAGCTGAAACTGATTAACAACCCCCTCTGCTACTTAACTGACCAGATTAATATCCCATAAGTTTCATTGACTTTATGCTATACTCTGATTAAAAAGTTTTCCTTTAATTCTTTTGAGCAGTTTATATATATATATATTGTCACACACGTGTGAATAGGAGGACGTTGTGTGGACCAAGTAATGGTAATTCCACGCCAGGCCAGGGGGAGGCGGGTGCAATAAACCTTCTCTTGCTATCTCTGCACACCAGCCGCAGGAAAGCCTATCTGAATCAGGAACATCACTTCCAGTTCCGGCGCCCAGGAAAACGTCACTTCCAGTTCCGGCGTCCAGGAAAACATCACTTCCAGTTCCGCCCAGAAGATTGTCACTTCCGTCCGCTCCCAGACTGATGTCAGAGACATCACTTCCGGTCAACCTACATCACTTCCTGTTAACATGTCACTTCCTGTTTGACCATTTAAAACCGCCATCTTTTCAAACCTTGAGCAGTTCTGTTTTGGACTCCGTACTGACAACATCAGTGCTTAAACTTAAAAGACTCCTTTGCAGCTAGGAATATTATATGGGTGGCTGCCCCAAACCTTTTATACGTGTGTCGAGTGGCTTCATTTCACAGTGGCGTAGCCGGCAGGATGATAACCTCCAGGAGAGAAAGGAGGATAAACCTCAACCTAAGCTCGACACACGCTCTTATACCAACAACCTGTCAGATGGGTAAGTACCGCTCCCGAGTTGCCGAGTGGGCGTCAGTTGGGGCGTGTTGGAGAAAGCTTGAGTATGCTTCGACCCATCATCCTTTTAAAGGTCTGGGGAAAAATAGCCCCGGGAACCACAGACTAGAGCCAAGTGCGTCAGGGGATGCCTTGGGTTCTTATTTTGGCCACCTGGGTGTGGGGACTGCCTCATCATATCCCACAAAGGGCAAGCCCTTTAAAGGTGGGGAAAACCCAGGCTGGCAGGTGAAAAACATAATGGCCTGGACCTATAACCCAGCTAAGGCAACCAGGAAACAGGCCGTGGCTTTATGGGCTAAGGTGGTTGGGTGGCTAAAACCCCATAAAAAGTCCAGCCACCAAATAGCGGAGCAGGTGGCCTGCGCTTTGTTGCTCCGAAGCCTACCCGGAAAAATCGCCCAGCCGGCCTGGGAATATACTAATATTATCTCATTAATTGAGATGATAGACCTCATAAAGGCAGAAACCGCCTTAGGAAGGTCAGAATGGAACTCGGGTGAACCCGGGCGTGCTTGTGTCCCTAACACAGAGTCCCGCGGCTGTAATCCGAAGCATATTCGAGTGGAATCTGATACGCGCCGGCAGGCCCTGCGAAGCAACAAAGGGGTCTGCGGAGTAATGTGGGAGGAGGCACGGTGCGCTCGCTAATCCACTGGCTTGTTCGCATACGGAGAAGTACTAGTGAATGGAATTAAAGTAATCGCTTATTCGATACCGGCAGTAACATTTCCATTGTTGCTCGCCATTTGATATTACCGCGACAATGGTGTAAAAATAAGACCTGCATTACCTGTATCCACGGGGTGTTCGGTATTATCGATCCGCCAACTGCTTCATCTGTCGGGACGGCATATTAAAGAAGTTAATGGTGGCTGTGATGGATAATCCTCCTTTTCCCGTGATACTAGGGAGAGATTGGGTCAAAATAAATAGCGGTAATTCAGGCGCTTCTCCCCGATCACTAGGTCTAGTCACGGATGCTGATTCTGCGCCCTCAACTTCCTCCACGCCGTGTTTACAGCCGGCAGAGGAGCGGACTTCGGCCTCTGGTGATGACGACGAAACACCAGGGACGTCGCAACCCGAGGCGTCATCAGTAAGCGCCACGACGGCTCGGGATGAAACACGCCCCTTGAGGTCGAATCCGATCCTCTCTCACTTCTGCAGTTTCAATTCAGGCAGACGCCGGCTTCATTTAAAAGGGAGCAATGGAATGATGACTCCCTTAAATTTGCAAAGAATGCAGTCGTTCTGATAGACGGCCAACGCACCTCGCATCCAATGCCACAGGGTCCTCACTTTGTGCTTAATAATGATCTGTTATACCGGGTAGCAGAACATGAGGGGCAGATGAGGTCACTGTTGTTAGTACCGCTGGACTTACCGAGAGGTCTGTGAACTAGCACATACCCATCTGCTGGGAGCCCATTTGGGTCCCGAAAAAACACTAGAGAGAATTAAACTCCGATTTTTTTGGCCCGGAATTAACGAGGAGGTTCACCGCTTTTGTACATCCTGTCCAGAGTGTCAATTGAGGCAAATTCCTAGGAGGGACCGTGCTCCTCTAATTCCCTTACCCTTAATAGACATCCCTTTTGAACGGATTGGGGTCGACCTGGTGGGACCCCTAGAACCCTCAGCCAGAGGTCATAAATATATAATGGTCCTGGTAGATTATGCTACCCGGTTTCCAGAGGCTGTTCCGCTGCGCTCAGCTACTTCAAAAGCTATCGCACGGGAATTAGTGGGGGTATTTGCGTGTTGGGATCCCTAAAGAAATCCTGACGGATCAAGGGACTCCTTTTACCTCGCAGACGTTCAGGGAGACTGCCAAGCTACTTCAAATAAAACACTTAAAGACCGGTATATCATCCTCAAACCGATGGTCTTGTAGAGAGGTTTAATCAGACTCTCAAACAGATGTTGCGTAAAGTAGTCAATGAGGATGGAAGGAACTGGGATCAGCTCCTCCCCCTTGTCCTTTTTGCATATCGGGAAGTTCCACAAGCCTCCACGGGGTTCTCACCATTTGAATTGCTATATGGACGACAGCCCCGGGGCATATTAGACGTTTTAAAAGAAGGATGGGAGGAAGAGGCCCTCCCATCAACAAATATATTAGAGTATATCACACAGTTACGTGATAGATTTGAAAAAATTAGACCCATATTAAAAACACATATGGAAAAGGCGCAAGCAGCTCAGGCCCGATGCTATAACCGGGGTACGTCTCTGCGGGAGTTCCACCCGGGAGACCGTGTCATGGTTTTGGTTCCTACCTCTCATTCCAAATTACTGGCTCATTGGCAAGGCCCCTATGAAATTAAGGAGAGGAAGGGGCTGGTTGACTATTTGGTGAAACAACCAAATCGTCGACCCAGTGAGCGGATTTATCATGTCAATCTGCTGAATCCGTGAAAGGACAGGGATTCTGAACCCTCCTCCGGACAGCTCCTCTCTCTCTTTGCTCATCAATTACACCTTAATTTCGGAAATAATTTGACTCGCCAACAACGTCAGGAGCTCGAAGCAGTTATCCTGTCTGTCCCTGAGGTAGTTAGTGAAAAACCAGGTCGGACCTCCCTGATTGCGCATGACATTGTGACGAAACCTGGGGTTATAGTCCGAGAATGCCCATACAGAATTCCCCAGGCAAAAAAGGCTGAAGTGGAGTTGGAGATCAGACGAATGCTGGAGCTAGGTGTGATTGAGGAAAGTTATAGTCCCTGGTCCAGTCCTATCGTTATGGTCGGTAAGCCCGATGGAAGTTGGAGGATTTGCAATGACTTCCGTCGGCTTAACCAAGTCTCCCAATTTGACGCCTATCCGATGCCGCGAGTGGATGACCTCCTCGAGTGGCTATGACATGACAAATTTTTGACTACTTTAGATATGACTAAAGGGTACTGGCAGGTTCCCTTAATGGACTCCGCTAAGGAAAAGACAGCGTTCAGCACCCCTAGTGGTCACTGGCAATATCGTGTCCTCCCATTTGGATTACATGGGGCACCTGCGACCTTCCAACGTCTGGTGGATAAAGTGCTCCGTCCTCATAATTCATATAGTGCTGCCTACTTGGATGACGTTGTCATCTATTCCAACACCTGGGAGGAACACATACTGCAGGTTGAAGCTGTATTGCGGACACTAGCAGAAGCTGGACTTCGTATCAACCCAAAAAAAATGTTATTTTGGGTTGGTCGAAGCCAAATATTTAGGCTATCTAGTGGGCCGGGGTATGGTGAGACCACAGTGTTCTAAAATAGATGCCATTGCAAATTGGCCCGTCCGATAACCAAGAGGCAAATTCAAGCATTTCTCGGTTTAGCGGGTTACTATCGCCGGTTTGTACCCCGGTTTTCTGAGAGAGCTACGCCCTTGACAAACCTCACAAAGAAGGGTCGACCTAATCATGTGGTATGGGATGAGATATCAGAGGCTGCATTCAGTGACTTGAAACTGGCCCTTACGTCAGCTCCTATATTAAAGGCACCAGATTTTTCTTTACCTTTTATTCTCCAGACGGACGCTTCGGACACAGGTCTTGGAGCCGTGCTGAGCCAGAGCGTCGATGGAGTTGAACACCCCATTATGTACCTGAGCCGGAAACTGTTGGATCGGGAAACTAGGTATGCGGCAGTGGAGCGGGAGGCTTTGGCTATTAAATGGGCGATTACTCAGCTGAGATACTACCTCTTGGGACGTGAATTCACTCTTGTGACGGACCATGCACCCTTACAGTGGATGGCCTTGCACAGGGAGTCCAATCCGCGGGTCACGAGGTGGTTTTTAGATCTACAGCCGTATAAGTATTCGGCCGTTTATCGCCGTGGTGTTCTGCAAGCCAATGCCGATGCCCTTTCCAGATGCCACGACTTCTCGGACCGGTACTGAGGGGGCCATGTCAGGGGCCATGTGAATAGGAGAACTTGTGTGGACCAAGTAATGGTAATTCCACGCCAGGCCAGGGGAGGGCGGGGTGCAATAAACCTTCTCTTGCTATCTCTGCAGACCAGCCGCAGGAAAGCCTATCTGAATCAGGAACATCACTTCCAGTTCCGGCGCCCAGAAGAACGTCACTTCCAGTTCCGGCACCCAGGAAAACGTCACTTCCAGTTCCGGCGTCCAGGAAAACATCACTTCCAGTTCCGGCGCCCAGAAGATTGTCACTTCCGGTCCCGGCTCCCAGACTGATGTCAGAGAGACATCACTTCCGGTCAACCTACATCACTTCCTGTTAACATGTCACTTCCTGTTTGACCATTTAAAACCGCCATCTTTTCAAACCTTGAGCAGTTCTGTTTTGGACTCCGTACTGACAACATCAGTGCTTAAACTTAAAAGACTCCTTTGCAGCTAGGAATATTATATGGGTGGCTGCCCCAAACCTTTTATACGTGTGTCGAGTGGCTTCATTTCACTATATATATATATATATATACATATATATATATATATATATAAAATGTGTATATATATATATATATATATCCTTCTATATAAAAGCGGTCAGGTGTCCTTCCGTCCCGTGAGTGCTACGCAGGCATGTAGTTTCACACACGCCCCGTCCATTTTACAATGCACGATGGGATATGTAGTTTCGTTTTTCCAGGTAAAAGATTATATTTTGCTAGTTTGCTAGTTAAGATTTCCTTATGTCACTGAAGATGTTTCTGATAAAAGCACTGAAATATGTTGCCACTTCATTAAGCTTGGACAGACAACCTCAGGCATAGTGCGGTCAATGAAGATTGTATCCTCTCAGAGCTGACATCTGTCTTCTCTTACACTGCATTCCACAGACATTCTGCCAGAGTTACAGGAGAACAATGAAACTGTCCTCCAACCAATACTGGATAGGGTGTTTTGTTGAAATACTGGAACTACTTTTTAGAAGTCAAGAATTCTGTGTTCACTTTGGCACTGAAATCAGTTTGCAGTGAACTTAGTCAAATAGATAGATAGATGATAAATACTTTACTACAAGGATTTCTAACACATAATTTATTCAGACTTTGTATCAGTATACCTATGGGAAATCAAGTAAAGAAATTCTTTATGTCCGGATGACATATGCTGTGGCACATCCTGCCTCAATTAATACAAACACATGCTATCACAAAGGCTTTTATCCAGTCCCAGTGTCATGAGAACTGCAAATAATATATCAATCTTCTTCAAGAAAGGGAGTCCAAATCTCAGAAAGTAATGAACATACAAGACTTTAATTTTGCACACTAGTTCTTGGGTACAATTTCTAAATGAATGATTATTCCATCCATCCATTATTCAACCAGCTATATCCTAACTACAGGGTCACAGGGGTCTGCTGCAGCCAATCCCAGCTAACATAGGGTGCAAGGCAGGAACAAGCCCTGCAGAGCACACACACACCCACACACCAAGCACACACTAGGGACAATTTAGAATCGCCAATGCACCTAACCTGCATGTCTTTAGACTGTGGGAGGAAATTGGAGCACCCACTCAGACACGGGGAGAACATCCAAACTCCACACAGGGAGGACCTGGGAAGCGAACCCAGGTCTCCTAAGTGTGAGGCAGCAGTGCTACCATTGCATCACCGTGCCGCCACCATGATTATTTATAAATAAAAAAAACAGCAACTGGTGGTCTATGGGGCACTAAAGCAAACCTGAATCACATACACTCACTTAAAAGAAAATGAGGTTTCAATTTTCTTTATTTATCATAGCAAAATTAAGTTACAACTAACTAATCTTTATCATAGATTTCTGGCACAATATTTCAAGAAGGAAGGATATGTATGTCTGCTTCTTTGATCATAGCGGCTTGAATGGGAGGAGTCTTCGGGAAAACAACCATACTTGAGGCCATAGTGCTAACTGGAAGCACTGGAGTAGAATATGATGAAGTAACTGTTTAATGTGATATTCCATTTTAACTAAAATGGTTTGCAAAATTCACATACCTGGTTATGAAAATAAAATGAAAAACTTTTGCATTCATAGTTCAAATGAATCCCTTACTGTGGTGCTTTGGTTAAATATACTGCTCAAAAGAATTAAAGGAACACTTTTTAATCAGAGAATAGCATAAAGTCAATGAAACTTATGGGATATTAATCTGGTCAGTTAAGTAGCAGAGAGGGTTGTTAATCAGTTTCAGCTGCAGTGGTGTTAATGAAATTAACAACAGATGCACTAGAGGGGCAACAATGAGATGAGCCCCAAAACAGGAATGGTTTAACAGGTGGAGGCCACTGACATTTTTCCCTCCTCATCTTTTCTGACTGTTTCTTCACTAGTATTGCATTTGGCTACAGTCAGTGTCACTACTGGTAGCATGAGGCGATACCTGGACCCTACAGAGGTTGCACAGGTAGTCCAACTTCTCCAGGATGGCACATCAATACGTGTCATTGCCAGAAGGTTTGCTGTGTCGCCCTGCACAGTCTCAAGGGCATGGAGGAGATTCTAGGAGACAAGCAGTTACTCTAGGAGAGCTGGAGAGGGCCATAGAAGGTCCATAACCCATCAGCAGGACCAGTATCTGCTCCTTTGGGCAAGGAGGAACAGGATGAGCACTGCCAGAGCCCTACAAAATGACCTCCAGCAGGCCACTGGTGTGAATGTCTCTGACCAAACACCCAGAAAGACTTCATGAGGGTGACCCAAGGGCCCCATGTCCTCTAATGGGCCCTGAGCTCACTGCCCAGCAGCATGCAGCTCGAATGGCATTCGCCATAGAATACCAGAATTGGCAGATGCACCACTGGTGCCCTGTGCTTTTTACAGATGAGAGCAGGTTCACCCTGAGCACGTGACAGAAGTGAAAGGATCTGGAGAAGCCATGGAGAACATTATGCTGCCTGTAACATCATTCAGCATGAGCAGTTTGGTGGTGGGTTAATGATTGTCTGGGGAGGCATATCCATAAAGGGTCACACAGACCGCTACAGGCTTGACAAAGGCACCTTGGCTGCCATTAGGTATTAGGATGAAATCCTTGGACCCATTGTCAGACCCTATGCTGGTACAGTGGCTCCTGGTGCACGACAATTCCTGGCCTCATGTGGTGAGAGTATGCAGGCAGTTCCTGGAGGATGAAGGAATTGATACCATTGACTGGCCACCACACTTTCCTGACCTAAATCCAATAGAACACCTCTGGGACATTATGTTTTGGTCCATCCAATGTCAACAGGTTGCACCTCAGACTGTCCAGAAGCTCAGTGATGCCCTGGTCCAGATCTGGGAGGAGATCCCCCACAACACCATCTGTCATCTCATTAGAAGCATGCACCAATGCTGTCAGGCATGTATACAAGAACACAGGGGCCATACAAAGTGCTGCGTACAATTTTGAGTTGCTGCAATTAAATTTTGGCAAAATGGACTAGCCTGCCACATAATTTTTTCACTCTGATTTTTGGGGCGTCTTTGAATTCAGGGCTCTTTAGGTTGATCATTTTCATTTCCATCAAACGATGTGGCATCCTTTCGTTCCTAACACATTACCCAGTCTATATCAGTATAGATATCCAGGAGGATTTCTTTTTCCCATTGAGATCTGATGTGTTTTCAAAGTGTTCCTTTAAATTTTTTGAGCAGTTTTTTAAACATTCAACTAATGACTAATGTCCAAGAACAACTACATCCAGGCAAGGAAGGAATGAAAAATGTTCATAATCACCTTTTACTACAGGCTGCGTTTAAATAATGAACAGTACTGCTGCGCAGTATAATTTATCAGAATATGTGAAATCTGCTTGGCCCCACTGTAACATGCACATGTTTGGAGTATATGAGGTAACCAAAGACCCAAGGAGCATATACAAACTGCACACTGTCACATAGCGCTAGGAGGAATCAGCGCAAAGCAATATGTCAATGAAGCTAACAAGAGCAATAAACAAACTTACTCTAACAAAAGCTGCCCATGTGATCTTCTTGCTTCAGTCCTACAATTACTCCAGTTACAGTAATTGATGGCTGAAATGGAAGCCTTGAAGAATAAAACAGATTTTTCCAACAACATGTCTATGTCTTCAGTAGCAGTTTCAATAAATCCCACTCTCTGCAACATTGGCACTTGTCATTTGTAGACATTATTTGAAATTTTCCACAAGTGTATTGCCATTTGTTCTGAGCTTTCCTGAACTGTTTCATCACCATGTTCAGACTCGTATAAAGAGTTCAGCAATGATAATTCTTCATTTTCAAATGTGGACATATCAATGATATTAAATGAGAGCTTTTTTCTGTTAATCCTTGACAAATTGAAAATTTCACTGGAAACCAGTTCAGCCTGAGCACTTAAATTGTTATCAAAATATGACTGCAACTACACTATTCATGAAATCATACCTCTCAAGGTGAAAAGTTTTTGAGAGAAAAAAATAAATGGATGGGAAAGGTGAACTCCTTTAAATTTGACAAGGATTGTCTCAAAGAAATTGTGAAAATGATGTGGATATTCACTTTTTCCTAAATGTATGACACTTCCAGATGGGAATTATTACTTGGTAGCATTCTTGGCTTCAATAGGATGGATATGTTTTAAGGCTTTTATTTCATGTTTGCTCCAGTGTATCATTGGGTACCATTGTAAGATGCCGGAGGAAGGTTTTTATTACTTTTTAGATGATGCTTCACTTAACAACACACATTTATGGGGCAACTGAATGCATGCCTTGACTGTGAAATAATAATAACTTACATGACATTAAAAATTCAAAACGTTTACTTTAAGCACCTTTGCCGTTCTTAAAGGCTTCATCTATTTCAATATGTAAAACATAAATGAATTAACTAAGAGTTTTTTTACATCATATTCGAATTAACTCTGTACATAAGTTCAACTCAAATAATCTCATGGTAGAGTTGGACTTTGAATTTGCAGTTTTAATAATGCAATAATCTGAATCTCTATCAAACCTGACAAACTTTGTCAGAAAGAGTGATCCTCCTGCCCTAGGGGGACTACATGCCCACAAAGGGAACTAATTTCACTTGCACTAGAGATGCTCAGGTGAATCCTACTGTCACACACGTGCGAATAGGGGGACATTGTGTGGACCAAGTAAAGGTAATTTCACGCCGGGCCAGGGGATAGCGGGGTGCATTAAACCTTCTCCTGCTATCTCTACAGACCAGCTGCAGGAAAACATATCTGAATCAAGAACGTCACTTCCGGTTCTGGCGCCCAGAAGAACGTCACTTCCGGTCCTGGCACCCAGAAGAACGTCACTTCCGGTCCTGGCGCCCAGAAGAATGTCACTTCCAGTTCCGACGCCCAGGCTGATGTCAGACAAACATCACTTCTGGTCACCCTACATCTCTTCTGGTTGACATACATTACTTCCTCTCTGACCACTTAAAACTGCCATCTTTTCCAACCTTCACCAGTTCTGTCTTGGACTCTGTATGATCAACTACTCTGTTGAATGAAAAAGTAAACCTTTGTAGCTAGGAACATTATACGGGTGGCTGCCCCAAACATTTTTGCGTGTGTCGAGTCTCTTCGTTTTTACACTACTAAAACACTTTCTGTCAAAAATATAACATTAACAATGTGCAGTAAAAACAACACATATTACTGTTCAGCAACATTTTGTAAAATGAATTAAATAGCTATTGAAAGAAGCATCCTAAATAGTTATAAACCAACAAATTAGAGCCCAGTTTTAAGAGGTTTCATTACGATTTCCATTACCCAGTTGTCTGTCACCTGCAATTAGGAGTCTGTCAGCCTGGTAGGCTACAATGTCAACATAGAACAGGGAGAGAGAGAGAACATATGACTCAAGAAGCCAAATATATTTTCTCATCTTGTTTCTGCAGCAGCAATAAGCATTGAAAACATTTCAGCAAAAAGGTTTTGCTTTCATCTCCTCCAATTAAACAGAGAACTTTTTCTTCATCTTACTTCCAAGTTTTTTATCACTATACAGTCATGTGCACATTCTTTCCATTTTATGGGTCTACATATCAAGATTTAACCAATAATCATCAACTATTCCTCAGTAAGTCCTAATATAAGATACATCTAACATCCAGTGACAAGGAAAATACATTTTTACGTTATTTTTAAAAACATAACATCCATCATACAGTAAATGTATAAAACAGTAAGAATTTTCCATCTTTAAGAAAGTTGTAGGATAACCTGTAGCAGGAATAACTTAATTATTTTCTGTATAAGTTATCAGTTTCTTACATCACACCACAATAACTTTACTCCACCTTGTTAAAACTTGTTTCAGTTCTTTCCTGATATTTAAATCCACAGAGGTGAGAGAGGGTAAAATTACTATCTTTTTTCATGCACAAATAAAATTCTCTCACATCTTACAGATGTGCAGCTTAGGTTCAGTAGCACTCCCAGATTTTTTTGGATTAAAATATGTTTTATTAATTAAATCATGATACAGTATAATATGAATAATGTTTAAAATGACAGGTGGAATATCATTTTGGGAGGTTTGTGACACTGTGTTGAAGCTTCAAGTAACATTTTCACAGTTAAAAGCTTGGTTAATGTGGTTTTGTGTTAAAATAGAGCTCTTTCTACATAATTTAATAATAAATATATTAGCTGATAATTAACATCACAGAATCAAGATTCAAAGCACTTCTTACCATTTTATCATTTAACTAAAGCTTTTGAAATGAATAGAAGCCAAAGCATACTGCTTTGATTTTCTAAATAACATTTTGTGAGGACATATATTTTACAGTGTATGGTACTGCTGCCTTGAAAAACTTAAGTGAACAATGGGATATATTTTTGTGAGTTTCTTTTTGTTATGATATTTGTTCACAGACTTTCATTTACAATCACATATTTTACCAAGTACATTGTGCTCCTTTCAGGCTTCCACACTGGTTTGTAATGACCCCTCTTTCTAATGCAATGACTGACTATGAACATTACAATACAAAAGCACAAAATAAACACTGTTGAGAAGATGACCAAAGGAACCAACATGAGGTAATTTGCAATCCCCCAGAATGACAATTTTGGTTTGTCTTCAGAAGTGTAATTCCTATTAATGTAGCCTTTGGTTTCATTTGGGTAATGCTTGCTGTTATCCAAGTAAGCTGGAAAAGCAAGATTAGAATAAGGCCGAGTGGTCATCAAGGCAGTGGTTAGCTGTGGCCAGGTCTTTGGGGTGAACTTTGAGGCTGCAGTAATGGGAACTGATGTAGAACGTTGAGTAGAAATGTTGACACCACTGAAAAAAGCTTCTGTATTTTGATCCAAATTCTTCCTGTGACTTTCAACTGAATAGAATGTAGACCAGATGGTGATGTTAGATTTTAAAAATGAAGGAGAAGAAGTAGTACTTTCGAGTGTGTTATGAATGCTTTTGTCATATTTATGTAAAGCAGTAGTAAAAGTTGACCTCATAAGGGTACTAAAAGGTGGGCGATGAAACTGTCTCTTTTCAGAAGATAATGAGTCCGAATCATTGTGCTTTGAAGATGACAAATTAGT
Source organism: Polypterus senegalus (assembly GCF_016835505.1). Classification (NCBI taxonomy): domain Eukaryota; kingdom Metazoa; phylum Chordata; class Cladistia; order Polypteriformes; family Polypteridae; genus Polypterus; species Polypterus senegalus. Next base: position 157,960,278 of record NC_053164.1, on the reverse strand, counting down.
CCACATGCGAAGACTTGAAGTACTATGTTTTCCAAATACAAGCAGGTCTGGGTCAATTCCTGTAGGATTCAAGACAGAAGCATTACATAACGATTTGGTCAACCTGATAACTAAGTAACAATCCTATTCCTGTTTTTTGAGTGACAGTAAAAAAAATGCCATGAAATTATTAACTTCAAATGTCCTCAATATAAAGATTACACATTTAAAAATAGGCTGGCATATATTTTTTATTAAAGACTACAATTCATAAATAGTAATTAAACTCAAACTGCACAAAAACTAGTACAGGCACAACACTGAAAAAGGAAGACAGGCTAGAAGTCAATCTCTAAACTAAAAAGGCACATCACATTGCTTACAAAAAGTTTTTTGAGAGATAATAGACCTGATGAAAGCTATGGCTGTTTTTATTTTCCTGGGTTCTCCAATCACATAAGAGCAAGGTCAGGGTAATCAGCTTGTATCCAATTGTTAGTATGGAAATTATAAGAACTGCACAAAGTACATTTTCTCAATTAAATTCATCAATAAATTATGGTTGTTGATATATCCATCCATCCATTATCCAACCCACTAAATCCTAACTACAGGGTCACGGGGGTCTGCTGGAGCCAATCCCAGCCAACGCAGGGCGCAATGCAGGAAACAAACCCCGGGCAGGGTGCCAGCCCACTGCATGGCACGCGCGCACACTCACACACACATCCACTAAGCACACACTAGGGACAATTTATAATCGCCAATGCACCTAACCTGCATGTCTTTGGACTGTGGGAGGAAACCGGAGTACCTGGAGGAAACCCACACTGACACGGGGAGAACATGGCTTTCGCTTTTTGGACCTTCAAAGCTTCTCTTCATCAAAAACACTTTCATAAAAATGGGAGGCCCTTTAAAAACTCAATTCATCTTGCTCAAGTTTAATTGACTGTCACTTTTAAAGGTAGACGTTTACCATTTCAGACTGCATCAGTAGATTCACAAAGCAGGAAATAATAGTACATTCATTAAAACAAATGATTTTAGAAAGTGCAAATGCAAAATTCTGAAAGTTAATTGTTCTGTGCCTTACCACAACATACATAACACAAGAATAAATAAAATTATTTCAATATGGTTTAAAAAAAAATAAATAAAAAATTAGATGGCCTGATGAATAGTTCCAGAATAGCTTCAGCATCAATTCTAAGTGATAGGAATTGTGAATATAACTACAGCAGGGAGCTAACAGCATTAGGACCAAGTTATAGAATGTTTTGTTTTGTGTGCAGAAAGCACTCAAAAACAACAGATAAAAGCAGCTCTTCATTTTCAGGCACAATTCATTTTAGGACTGAAATGATTAGAAAGCATAACAGCAGATTGACTACACAATGAGTGTAAGATACTAAAAAGCATAACAGTGACGAAAGAAATACCAACAGGCAGAAATATCCTTCTGATGCTAGAAAATCAGCATTTGAAAATGAGATCCTTTCTCAACAAGGCATCAGCAGTTGCAAAGAAGGCTAAACGTCTTGCCATCTATGACGTTGACTGCCATGCGGAGGAAAAATGGACTTGACTAAAAAAATCTTTTTGTCAAGAAAGGCTTTTACATAATTGTTAAATGTATTTCTTGAAAAATGAAAATTAATTTGGCAGAATAAGTAAGACATGCTAGGTTTATTTACATTTTAGCCGATTCCATCCATCCATCCATTATCCAACCCACTATATCCTAACACAGTTTCACGGTGATTCCTCTACTGATAATTGAAGAGAAAACAATTTCCTTAAGGTATGTCAAGGGACACAATCAACCTGCTGCTAAGATAGTCAGCCACCAAGATCTAATAAATGATGATACAACTGGAATTCTGGAAACCATAAACTCCAAACTGGGGTGTACTGCCCTTTGTTTGGAAAATTTGTCAGATACAATCCAGATACATCAATTAGCTATGTTTAATACTGATGGTGCTGCAGTGATAACTAGTGGTAGAACAGGGATAGTTCTTAAATTTTCAAACAATAATGTCACGTCAGTTCACTGTGTAAATTATAAACTTGATTTCTGGATGCAAAAATCAATGTATCTACTTTACTGGGTTTGAGAAAAGACGTAAAACATGTTCAAGGTATATTATTACTCTGCAAAAAAGAGACAAAACTTTAATTAACTGTGTAATCTCTGAGTGAAATTGCATGATATGGAGTGTGAAAGGATGCAAAAGACACCACAAAAAGTTTTGGGGCAGCCACTCCGTATACTTGAAAATTGGTTTGGAAAAAAAAGGCAAAATGTGAAAAATAGGTCTTTAAAGACTTGAGTACAAAACAGAACTGAGGTAACAAACAGGGCAAACAACGTCATTTGGACAGGGACTGGAAAGTGATGTCATCGAGTCCAGAACTGGAAGTAATATCATCAGGGCCCGGAGCTGGAAGTTGTGTCATTGGCCACCGGACCAGAAACAATGTCATTAGACACATGAGGAATTTCCTGTGGTTGGTCTGCAGAGGAAAAAGAAAGGATCAGTGCACTCTGCCATCCCCTGGTCCAGCACCGAATTACCCTCTTTTGAGCCCTTTAGCTGCCTCCCATGTGCATGTGCATCACACGGAAACTCTCCCAGAGTTCCTGACAGAGAGGTTGTGAACCCAAGAAAGAGCATCGGCAATGAACACCGGAAAACTTGTATGGCTGTACAGTGATCCCTTGCTATATATCACGCTTTGACTTTCGCGGCTTCACTCTATCGCGATTTTATTCTCATACACGCTTACGTCACTACTCATGCGCTTTCTGAGAACTTTTATCTAAGCCCTACGATGGCTCCTAAACGTGCTGCTTTTTCTAAGCCTTCTGACAATAAAACTAAGCGCCGGAGGAAGATGCTTACTATCCAGGAGAAGGTGAAACTCTTGGATATGATTAACGATGGCAATACCCTACAAAAGCCTCCTCACGCATAGGAAAAGACAGCGCCAGCAACTGCCTATCAAGATGTTCTTCAGCCGTGCACCCAGACACCCACTGCCTACTCCTAGTACTCCTTCAGCGGAAGAAGACAACATCGCACCTGCTGAAGATACTGCACCACCTCTGAAGACTCTCCTATAGAGGTTGTGCCTTCATAGGTTAGTGGTTGTGTGTAAGAACTGTGTGTGTTTGTGTGCAAATAAATGTACAGTACAATAATCTACTATATAGAAGCGTTCGGGATTGTCCTTCCGTCCCGTGAGTGCAAAGCGTAGCGGTACTTACTACTTGAGGCTTGAGGTACGAAGCGACGCAATGTGAGCAGAGTTCTGGAGCTCTTATCGTTTCCTTGCTTTTGTGCGCAATGCGCTGAAAAAATAGACAAAATTATGTCTCTGGAAATTATTTAATGTTGATGGAGTACAAACGCCTCACCGCGTAATAAATAAGTAAATATCATGGGAGATGGTGCTTGCTAATTCTCATCTACAGCTTCTTTAGTGCATGAAACTCCGTCTTTAGCGGTACAGATTTGGGCTGACATTGTACGACTTTGGACAGGCTTTTGAGGGGATAAAAAAAAACTTAGGTTTTCGGGAGATGTTACGAATGGGCACTTTGATGTTCTCATTCCCTACACTTACATGCCTGATGTACACATGGAGCGCGCAAAAATTGAGGATAAAAGTCGAGTCCCTTTCTCTCCTTTACTTTGTAAAGGCCTTGACAATGGACCAGTAATTTGAAAGGCATTTGAGACAGATTTGCCTAGGCAGGATGGCAAAGAGGAAATCAGAGAGCTTTACTGCTATTACCAACAAATCCTGTGTGATGTAGTTTCAGAAAGGGTATTTTCATGAGTGGAAGCCCATGAATTATAAAAGATTAGGGAATCTTATAGTTAACAGATATGTACTGTATTACGGGCTCCTAAAAGAAAATAATGCCTCCTTTTTGTTATACTGGAGCTTTTGAGAGCTCTCTGTCCAATTAGCCCAAGTACAGCAGAGTGTGAACATGGTTTTTCAGGCCTAAACCTAATTGTTACTAACATGAGAAACGACTTAACAAAGGAAAATAAGGACATCCTTTTAAAAATTTAGTGCAATGTTCTAAGCTTTACAGATTTTAATGAAGATGCATACATAGATCACTGGATGTTCTCAACTAAAGGTTCACAGCACTGCAAAAGTCATACTGAATTTCAAAATATCACTGAATGTCAAAGTGATGGTTTTTGACACAGACAGTAGCTTCTTTTTTGGATCTAAATGAGGTCTAAATACAAATTTAAAAAATACTAATGGAATTTTGATTTCATTTTGATAATTTTTTTTGTATATATGGGAACAAAGACCTCATATCAACATTGTATAATCCTATAGTAATCATCTATCCATTATCCAACCCGCTTTATCCTAACCCAGGGTCATGGGGGTCTGCTGGAGCCAATCCCAGCCACCACAGGGCGCAAGGCAGGAACAAACCCTGGGCAAGGCGCTAGCTCCCTGCAGGGCACGCACACACACCCAAACACCAAGCACACACTTGGGACAATTTAAGATAGCCAATGCACCTAACCTGCATGTCTTTGGACTGTGGGAGGAAACTGGAGTACCTGGAGGAAACCCACGCAGACACGGGGAGAACAAACTCCACGCAGGGAGGACCCGGGAAGCGAACTCAGGTCTCCTTACTGCGATGCAGCAGTGCTATCACTGCACCACCGTGCTGCCCCAATAGTAATCATTTGTTATTAAAATATTCTCTTTCAAGATGCTAATTGTGCTTATATTGTGGCAGAAGATGGAGTACAAGGCAATCATTTACAGTTCTTTTAAAAACATATGTTGCTCTATAAAGTCAATGCTTGTGTTTTTTTTTTTTGGATAGAAGGCTGTGCTAGAAATGTACCTGGACTACCCATTTTAGACTGCCATCTCTCCTAAAAACCTCCATGCTTCCACAGGTATGTCATCTGGACCAACGGCCTTTCCATTTTTCAACCTCTTCATAGCTGTCCTTACTTCCTCCTTGCCAATCCATTGCACTTCCTGATTCACTATCTCCACATCATTCAACCTCTTCTCTCTCTCGTTCTCTTCATTCATCAGCCTCTCAAAGTGCTCTTTCCATCTGCTCAACACACTCTCCTCGCTTGTGAGTACGTTTCCATCTTTATAATTTATCACCCTAACCTGCTGCACATCTTTCCCTGCTTGGTCCCTCTGTCTAAGCCAATCTGTACAGGTTCTTTTCTCCCTCCTTAGTGTCCAACCTCTCATACAACTTATCATATGCCTTTTCTTTAGCCTTCACCACCTCTTTCTTCACCTTGTGCCTTATCTCTTTGTACTCATCTACTTTCTGCATCTCTCCGACTAACCCACTTTTTTGCCATTCTCTTCCTCTGTATACTCTCCTGTATTTCATAATTCCACCACCAAGTTTGCTTTTCCTCCTTCCTCTTTCCAGATGTCATGCCAAGCACCCTTCTTGCTGTCACCCTTACTACATCTGCTGGTAGCTGTCTGGTAACTCTTCACTGCCACCCAGTGACTGTCTCACCTCCTCCCTAAACTCAACCTTGCAGTCTTCCTTTTTCAACTTCCACCATTTGATCATCACTCTCTTCATTTTCTTCATCTCCAACGTCATCCTACAGACTACCTTCCTATGCTGCTTAACTACACTTTCCCCTCCTACCACTTTGCAGTCTTCAACCTCCTTCAGATCAACTCTTAATGCATAGGATGTAATCTACCTGTGTGCATCTTCCTCCACTCTTGTACGTAACCCTATGTTCTTCCCTCTTCTTAAAATACGTATTCACCACAGCCATATCCATCCTTTTGGCAAAATCCACTATCCTCTAACCTACTTCATTCCGCTCCTTAACACCATACCTACCCATCACCTCCTTGCCTCCACTGTTCACTTCACCAACATGCCCATTGAAATCCGCTCCAATCACCACTTTCTGTCCCTTGGGTACACTGTTCATCACTTCATCCACCTCACTCCAAAAATCTTCTTTGTATATGCACTAACCACATTCATCATCACACCTCCAATTTTTCAGCTTCATAATCATTACTCTGCCTGACACTTTCACCTCCAAAACATTCTTGACATACTGTTCCTTCAGAATAACTCCTACCCCATTTCTCCTCCCTTCCACACCATAATAGAACAATTTGAATCCACCTCCAATCCACACCTGGCCTTACTCCCCTTCCATTTAGTCTCTTGCATGGACAATATATCAACCTTCCTTCTCTCCATCATATCTGCTAACTCTCTCCCCTTACCTGTCATACTGCCAACATTCAAAGTTCCTACCCTCAGTTCCACTCTCTTTACTTTCCTCCTCTCCTCCTGCCTCCGGACACATCTCCCCCCTCTTCTTCTCCTTCAGCCAACAGTAGCCCAATTTCCGCCAGCACCCTGTTGGCTAACAGTACTGGTGGCAGTCGTTGTTAACCCGGGGGTGGACCAATCCGGTATGGAAATTTGTATTGTTGTCCGCATAATGATTTGGCAAAATTTTACACCGGATGCCCTTACTGACGTGACCCTCCGCATTTATCCGGGTTTGGGATCGGCATGAAGAAACACACTGGTTTGTGCATCCCCTGTGGCTTGGTTACTGCATCCCTATTAGAATACAGAATACAATCAACCAGGTCAGGCCAGGTATGTTTCCTTTGCTTACTGTGCACCAGAAACTTGCACCCAGTATTTTTTAAGAAAACATATATTATTATGGAATGGAAGGATATTATTTTGATGTTCCTTTATAAGCATATTAAAGACACTGTTAGATGAGGCAGAGGTCAATACACTGAGTACCAAGATTAGTAACCAAGGTTTGCAGGACAGCAGTACAGTAAACTACAAGTCAAAACAAAATAAGGTCAAACCTTTTTCAGAGTTTTCCATTTGTATTACACAAAGCTTAAATGCCATTAACACCTTTTAGGATGGCCATGAAGGCGGCATATATTACACAGCACATACTGTACATACTTAGCAAGATGGAGTGTCATAGGGCCGCAACATCCCAAAAATGCAGTGTCCACAAAAACCAAATAAAATGGCAGTGAATAATGTTAAAAACACAAATTAAAGCAAAGCAGTATAATGCAGCATTTGTGCAATCTTGACAATTACTGTTAATGCAATTATGTGCAATTAGGCAAATGAAAATACTATTTTCCCTAATTTTTCACTTTATGATTTAAATACTTTAATATGTAGATCAATACACACAAAATAGGAAAATGTAATGTCTCCAAAAATCAATATCACTAAATGCTGTTAATTTATATTTTTATTTGTATTTTAAGTTACATTCATCATTTTTCTATATTATTTCTATAATAAAAGGTACTATCATTACCTTTGTTGATGTTGTATAAGATGACATTGTTCTTTCCTCTCAAAAGACAGCTCTCTAATGTAGGACAATTTAGATGGAAGCAATTTTCTCTGCCTTGAATTGATTCAAAATCATAAAATGCAGCATTACAGGAAACTATAAAGAAAAAATATGAATTTCAAAGATTAGATTGTGTATATTAGTAGTAAAAAGGTATATACTAATAGATGTATATATGACGATGACCTCACTAAGAGATTTGCTACTGAGCTTAAGACTTCAGTAAACAGTTAAAATGTATGTCTATTTGAATTGTATTTTAAAAGGATTTGCTGACAAATATACTCCAATATAATTATATGTATTGGAATGAGGAAAATTTCAGTTTTTGATTTTTAGTAAATTTGTAAACCTTTATGTTTTAGGTTTTCACATTTTCATTATGGGTAAATCAGGTGTACACCGATTAGCAAAAATGGCAAATTTATCTAATTAAAATTAAATCTACAAAAATAAAGCATGCTGAAATTGAAGGAGTCTGAGTACTTTCTGAATTCATTGTAAATATTTACATAAAGGTAGTTGTCTAATACTAAAAAGGCACAAAGTAACAGTATTTTTATGTGGCATGCGGGAGTTTATGGTAATAAACACGCAAATCCTGTATAATGTATGTAATTTTTACTTAATGATGACTTGCTGTGTTTTTACACATGCTATATGAGAACAGAATAAGGAACTGAATAATGATATCTTATTTACCACTTTGTAACCAAACAGAGTACTTACTGAGTAAATGTGGATGATTTTTTAGACTTTTTAAACAAAACACAAGACAAATTTAAAAAAAAAAAAACGCTACCTATCCTGACTCAGTTGTTTGATGGTTGCTTCTTAATGCCACTTCTACACTATCCTTCCTGACAGCCAGTCACACTAATATAAAATCCAACAGGAGTTACCTGACAGAATAAGTAGAGCTTTCATATTTTTTGTATTATAGAGCTGGAAGCTAACTACTAATGTCAAATCACCAGAAGACAACTTATTTTACTTGGAATCTTGGTTTAGACCTATATTACTGCATTCATGATTAGGCAGGTGCTGTATACAGTATGTGATACTACCAGAACAGGAAGAGCTGACATCAGGAATGAAAGCACACAAGGAGGCTATAGTATCTGGAATAACATTCTCTAACCTGCTTATTCAAACTGAGGAGTCTGTAGTCTATACTAGCAGCATGAGCATAAGGCAAGAAACAGCCCTCACGTCAGATTTATAAAACTTGCATACACATAAAAAAAAAAAAGACTCGAAAGTACACAAAATTTCCAATACAAAAATCAGGTTTTATAAAAGAAGACTGGATGGAGAACTTGCTTATATTTATGGTATCTGTGACCCATCAGTACACAGAAAAACTGGGACATGACAACACAACCTTAAACAAGTTAGGAAATGCAGCCTTAAATTATTATAATGTGCATTGACACAACATATTAAAGCAAAAAGTGATTGGTGTAATGTGTAGACTATGTCTTAGTTCCCTTTAAAGAGGCAGTATCCTGTATAGTTGCACTGAAAACATATATTTGCTATGTGTTGTCACTTGTCAGAATTAGAAATCCAAAACCAACAAAATATAGAAGCTCAAAATACCATGCTCTTTATTGTATTCTATGGTTTAACACAATATGACTTATTTTGCACTGCCATAACATCTAGTCCCACTGCACTTCCATACTACACAGAGCACACCACAAAACTCAAATGCAGGTGGTACATCAGGTGAGAGGCTGCTCTACCAGCCAGTGAAGGTCGACACCATCTTGATTGCATGAGGTTGATTAGCATGCTCTACAAATGTTTGTTTAAAAATGACAATCCAGGTGAGGTTTAAGACACTTTCACACATGCAAGTTTACATAATGATTGTGATTTAAAAAATTAAGTTGCATATAAATGTGTATATTATAAATCAGAGTTTCTTATTTTTTGCCTGATGCATATTTTTCACATTCAAATTCACAGAAAATTTTATAAACAAAATCCCCAGTGCAGGGGTCATTCATGCATTTCTAAACTTAAAAACTATTGTGTGCAGTAAATATTGCAATTGATTAAATCATTACAATAAAACAATCTATACTATCCTTTCCTTGGTAAGAACACTTAAACACCCAATTGCATATGCTATTGCATTTTTCTTGACCATTGCATTTTTCTTGACCTACAGACTCTCAATTACAAATAAAAGCATACCAATAAACAATTGTTAGTATTGCTTTAGATAGTAAACTATTTTGAAATGCATAGGTTTTACTAATTTTTTTTTTGGAATGGATGAGATTATTATTTTTTATTTTATAAAGGTCCTCTAGTCTGCATTCACTTTCAAAATGACCCCCAGTATATAACATAACATTACTAAACCTGTTTAATCTGTTTCATAGTCACTGGTGGATGGAGTTTATCTGAGCAACACTGGTCACAAGGCAGGAAACAGCTGTAGACAGTGGACAGCCTGTACACATCAACATACACATAATATCAATTTAGAATGTTCATTTTTAATTAGCAATTTATTAGTTCAATTTTAAGATCATAATTTACACTGTTTAGGAAGGAGACAACTTATGAATGATTATGGCTTTTGACGTATTGACAGGGCCCCTCCCATCAGGTGCACGTTAATTATGAAAACATGAATTAATGTTGTGACAGCTCTACTTGAAAATGACTATTAGCCAAAGGTATGTTAACACGAAGTAAAAAGCAAAACAAAAAAGCAAACTTCAAAGCATCTTATGTTTTTCTTTGAAGCTTCATTGAGAATGTGTTATAAGCTCTAACAATATACAGTATGTGGGTTAAATTGGTCTGATAAACATACATTATCAATGCTTCCAAATAAAATGTCAATAGAGTAGTATACTACAGCTTTTCAAAAGATGTGACACAGTGTGTTCAGTTGTTCCCTAATTTAAAAGATAGCACAAAATTTCAGTCAATAACTAATAAACATATACTTTCTTTTATTGTCATGTATGTTTTTTAAGCCAGTCTAGCTTGTAAATATTTTTGTGAGCATTAATTTGCTTAACACAATGTACTTCATATTATATGGCTGAAGTGAAAATACAGTATAAGACTACACATTATTTGTTTCAGATGTTGGAGCTATCAAGAGCTGTCTTCCTCTCCACCAAGTGTGGGGCTTTGGGATTGATGCACGTGGAACACTGAAGAAAGTAAACATCTGTTTTGTCAGATCTGATGAACTTTCATGTTTCATTACCACATGTTGAAAGATTTGTAGGTTAAGCTAAATAGTGACTCACCAAATATTTAAATGTCACAGTTCTTTAGAAAAGTAACACAATAGTTAAAATAAAAGTATGTTTTTATTATTTAAGAGAAAGCAATTACAGTGCCTGAACTGACGCCTTGTCCACGGCTATTTCAGCAGGAATGCGAAATGAATATCTACACTGAATACAAAATGGATGGATTGGACAATTATATGAAAAAGTAAGTAATTTAAAGGAATTATCGTTTTCTAAATAAAGTGTAAATTGGAGCCCAAATAACCTAATACCTGGTAATGTTTCACAATGTGCGTGAAAAAAATCTAATTTCATTAATATAACAATTTACAGGACAAAAAGGGGCAACGATAAATGTTTAATTTAATAACCGAATTGTATACATGTTATTGATTAATTTTCTGATGCTAAATTTAGATATATTTCAAGTCCTCAAAACTTTTGAAAGGAGTGTGTTCATTACTCTAGAGTAAGTATCCATCCACTTTCTGACTTTTTTTTATCCGATTTATGACCGCCAAAGCAAATCAGGGAAGCATCGCAAAGGAGTATCAGTGCAAATTCAGGCATGATTTAACCGCCAAATATTTTAAAATAACCTAACCCGAACCACTAAAACTTGGGAGGACTCAAAAGAAAAAGTAGCAGAAAATGACCAGACCAAAACTAGAGCTTAGCGTGCTGGGGCCACGGAGACCCTGATGGAGAAGCGTTGGTTACTTTGCACCGTGACACCCATCATTATAATTACTGCTGCTATTAATTATCTTATAAAGCTATTAATCAACATTTAATGCCAGGAGGACACCATTGTTATAGTAATAAAACTATCACCATAATGTCTCCACTTTTCCCGATTAGGTTCGCGGGAAGTAATAATATCAATATTTCGTACGGAGTGAAAGAGATAACTCGTCTTACCATTCCACGATAGGCAGCAGGCTCTGCTGCACTTCTGCGCCGTGTCTTCGTAGTAAATCCTCAAGATTTGTGCTCCCTTCTCCAATGACTCTGTTACATCAACAAATATGCCTGGATAGCGACGTATCCAGCAACTTTTATAAAACGTCATTGGTGAGCATCGCATTTCCGTGCGGGAAAAGAATCCTAAGGTCAGGAAAAGTCGCCAGAGTAAAGTCATGATCGGTAGAACAGCGTGTAAAGTGGCGCCACTCCCTCACTCGGTCTTTTATTTTCTCACTTCGAATTCAGCGACTCACCTTTGCTAGCGGTGGGCGATGCCTGGGCAGCAGGAAACAAGTTTGATGTCAGTACGTCAGCTTCAAACAGATGCCTCGCATTTTGTTACGCCTTATGGCACTTACACACCCGATGCGCGCCACTTTCACACAGGTAGTAATCTGCTCACATTTGTTTCGGAAAGCGTGCGCATTTTTTTCTGACGTTTTTTGCGTTTTGAAGTCATTCACCAGGTCTCATTTGCCTGAAGCTGCATGGCGGCTGTCGGTCTCCTTTTTGTCTCTGGTACCTCATGGAAAGCTTTTAAACTGCTTTTAGGTAATCCGAGGCGCAGTGTTATCACCGGGTTGTGTATTTTTATTTGGCTTGAACTAATTTATTATGTTTACACACATTTTACAGTACAAAGGGAATGTTCTTTTTACATGCATTTTAAAAATTAATTAATTTAGCATGTTCCCACCTTGGGGGTGCAGTAGTTAACGCAGCTGCCTCACCGACCTAACTCAGCATTTTCAGTCTTCCTATGATGGACTCCCACTGCTGCCGTTTTCTTCCCACTGATGTGCACATCAGGTTAATTCAATCAACAATATGAATCAAGTGGACCATTGTCTTAAGGTTCATATTTGAATTTCATTGATCTCGTGGATATCATGGTATTCAATATTATATCATAAGTTATCAATTATAACTAACATAGACTCTGCCCTGGATAAGTTCAGGTCAAGTTGGGGAGCATACACTGGTACAGCAAATTCCCAAAACTCACTGAAATAGCTCAGGATCCAGGTTGGCAACCCCCTAGCAGACATGCCCACCCTCTGGAAATGACCATCTATCTGCCACACCCTGGTGTTACATGGGCATCCCCTTGGCCCGTTCCAGCCACTTGGATCCTCAGCAATGAGGATCCTGTGAGCTGGATCACCCTCTGGGAATCGCACCACATGGCCATAGTGCCATAACTGACATTCCCCCACAATGCAGGTAATGTGCCTCATTTGGCACTCCATGAAGAGACACAGTATCAAAGGAGTCCAGTCTTTGTCTCAGGTCACTGGCAGGCGTCCATGTCTCTCAACAATATAGCAAGACAGGAAGCACCAGGACTCAAAAGACTTGGACCTTCGTCCTTTTGCATAGATATATAAGTATTCAGACCCTTCCTGTGGCACCCCAAATTGTAGTTTGGTGCATCCCATTTACTTTAATCATCCATAATGTGTCTAGAACTTGATTGGAGTCCACCTGTGACAAACTGGAATAATTGAACACAGTTTTGTAAGGCACACAAGGTCCCACAATTAACACTATATGTCAGGATAAAAACCAAGCAATGAACTCTATGCAGACCTTCACAATAAAATTGAGGTGAGGCACAGATCAGGGCAAGGCTTTCAAACCATTTCTAAAGCTCTGATTGATCTCAGGTGAACAGGAACCACCAGGGGCCTCATGTATAAATGGTGTGTACGCTCAGAAATGTTGCGTAAGAACTTTTCCACGTTCAAATCGCGATGTGTAAAACCTACACTTGGCGTAAAGCCACGCACTTTTCCACGGTACCTCATGCCTTGTCGTACGCAAGTTCTCCGCTCGGTTTTGCAGACTGGCGGCACCCAGCGTCAAAGCAATGGTACTGTTCCTGTGTGGTTACTCCTTATTTTCCTGACGCGGCTTTATAAATACACTGAAACTAACCGCATATTGTTTATTAGTGTAATGCATCATTGTAATTAACTCGTAACAATATAATGGTCCAGGGAACAGCCATAGTATTCCAAATACCATAACTGCTTTAGCGTTGTTACTCTCACTTCTCCTTCTTCTTCTTCTTCTTCTTCTTTCAGCTCCTGCCGTTAGGAGTTGCCACAGCGGATCATCTTTTTCCATATTACTCTCACTGCACGACTCGGAGTATTTATATCACTGTATCTGAGTGTGAATCACAGCAGCAGCTGATCGGAAAGAGAATTATGGGTATACAGCTTTAAGGACACGCTGTCTCAGCCACTGCAAAACGTTTTAAAGCCTTTCCTGTACAGACCTCGCGGTTCAGAAACAGTTTAATCCCAAGAACTTTAAATGCACTCAATCAATTGCTCCTTGTAGAACTGTTTGTACTTATAAGTACAATCACCCCACTGTAAACTTGCACTACAGTTATAATATCTCACAACCTGGGTCACTTTATAAAGCGCATATTTACATATGATGACAATGTCATTTTTAAGGTGAAATGCAGCAAAATATGTTTGTTAAATTATACACATAAAACTTTAACTTCATTTAAATAATCTATATTCTTCACTGGGAGTGTTGTGAAGGATAGAATAATTAAACATGTACTACGAAGATATTTCAATGTTCTTTAAACGTTTTGAAGAATTGGCGCTAAGCTTACAGATGGCTTAACGTCTATTACAGAGCTGATTGTATGGCGATCGGTTACTTGGGGAAAGAAAAGCAAGGACTCTTGGGCGGACACGCCAATATATATTGAATATAAAACAGAAAGAGAAAATAACAACACAGCTAAAACGCAGCGACAAATTTCGACAAAAGGTAAATGCTTGTCATGAGCACGAGGCTCATGAAACACATGTTTAATAATGTGATTTAGCTCCTATCATCATGAAAATGACATCACGTATACATCTCAGTATTTTAGTTATTCAGAGAGCTGTAATATCACGAATGTAATGGACTCTGTGTCCAGTTGGAGGAAGAGAGCCAGTTTAAGAAGCAAGTAGTGATTCACACACACAGAGCACATAGAAGATCAAATACAAAACAAAGCATTTAACGTGCTACTTTAATTACGATGTGATTTGAGAAACTGGTTAATTAAATGATTTTAAGATGAAGTTTATAATGTTCTACTAAATGACAAAATAAACTACGTGATTAAAGTGGAAATGTCGAGATTGAAGTTGACATTTCGTGCTTTTCCCCACCGTGTGCCTTTTTCTCTGTACCCTAATAAACTTTCATATGACACTCAGACAGTGGTCTTACAACTCTTCTTTTCACGGCAACTTTGATATGTGACTTCTTTTTTATTTCTGGCACTGTGCGATTTAGTGAATGTGAGCTTTCAAGTTTCTGCAACACGCTAAGTCACTCGATCAACTTTATTTTGTTGATTATACCACGGTTTATTTGAACAAATAGTATGTTTTTCCTTTGCCTCCACTTGGTATTCGCTGAAATTCTTATATTTTCCCCGTGCTTTTCCCATTGTCTTTTCACAGAAGGCTGCGCTTAAGGGCGATTTATATTGATTTGCATATTCAAATAGGCGTAATTCTGGGAGGATTTGGGGCGTTAAATAATGCGCGTGCACGAGCGGTAGTTTTCACGCTGATCGGGATTTATGGAGCGGAAGAATGTGGAAGTTGGAGGACGCACAGATTCCTGCATCTGGATTTTTCTGTGCGTAAACACATTTCGGCTTTTGTGCTTACGCCATGTTATAGTGCGAGTTCTACGCACGGCATTATACATGAGGCCCCAGGACTCTTCCTATAGTTGGCCATCTGGCCAAACTGAGTAACTGGGCAAGATTGGCCTGGTTCAGGGAGGTGACCAAGAATTGCATGTGAACTCTAATAGAGCTTTAAAAGTCCTCTGTTGAGATGGGAGAATCTGTCAGAAGGATAGCTATTCAGCAACACTCAAAAGTATAACAAAACAAGGGTGGTTTTCTTCAAGAATAAAGCTGAATAACAAAAAATCCAAGTGACAAGAAGATACTAAGAAGACATGATTCACCTGCATTTGTGTGTCTGGTTCTATCCCTTCAGCAATATCTTTTACTGGTTGCAAAACTTTACACAAGCTGTTACAGAATGAAATCAAAGGCTTATTCTTTTTGGGCGTATACACCATCAGTACAGCGCTGTAAAATCTAAACACTAGTGTGATGAATTGCTCAGGTACTGAAGTGACTTTAGCTGCAGGTGGAAGTCCCATTTTACTTATGGTGCCAAACAGAGTTGTGTTGTGGTGCAGAGCAGTCTATTAGCCGGCGAAAGCGCTGTAAAGAAGCCGTCTGTTGCTACTGTCCTGCCTTTGTCCAGTCTGATAGTGGTCATGGGACATTGTATCTTTGATTGCCAGTACAATAGTTCTGAGCAGGCATCCACCACAGTGCTCCTCTTGTGAAAAGAATGGAGATAAATGCCATCAACTCAGAGAAGGAGAGGCAAGTTCGTTGTATCACGTAAACATCACTGAGAGAATAAAACTGAATAATAAAAAAAGAAGAGCTAACTTTTACAAGTAGCCAAAATTAACACTGAGTGTTACAGACTCGAATCAAATGTATGTATTTATTACATTGTAGAAATAATAATAATAGCAGCCAACCATTCAAAACATGGAGAGCCCAGTCTCTAACCCGGGTTATAACCATCAGGTTATAAGGCTACAGTTCTTACCTCTGCACCATTCAAGAATATGTGTAAACTGTATGCTAATTGACAAATGAGGTTGAGTTTTTAACTCATTGACAGCCACATGTAACTCAAATGTTTTAATTTTCTTTGGTTATATTCTTGAATAAAAGTGCACGTGTTTATTTGATATTTGGACTAAAGTCTTCACACATTATACAGTTCTCATCATTATTAGCGTAACATGGAAAATGTTTCTGCTTTAGGTATGTGTTCAGCATTTCTTGCATTTCCTTTCATCCTACACTTATCTAGATCTTTGTAGACATGGAACTCGCATGAAATGCGTGTATCCTGAATAATGATATACTATATTATTTACCCTATATAACTCCAGTAACATCACATGCAGATAAAGAGCCTTGGCTTGAGGTGGGAGAACTTTTTGCCTGCAAGCTGAGCTCCATCAGGGTGGGGGATGGGACAGCAGGCTGCTTGCTGCTTGAACGATGCCTTTACTAAACAAAAGACAAAACATAGAAAAAGACTAGATCATAACATTGCCAGGGAACAAGCATAGAGCACATGACCTACCCTGTAAACAGTCATAGAGAAGAAAATGAGTATGTGGGGGAAGAAATATCTGCACATCACCACTGGACACCCTCCAGGTTAAACATGAGTTCTGGTTGTCATCTGTGCAAGGTCTTTGTATCTTGGGAATGAATTTCTCAGTAGCACCAGGAGTGGTCATGGATTTTGAAAAGGGAAGGGTATGTCTGCATTGAAAGTGCCTGTTGCTGGTATCAAGCCTTGTTTACAGCTTTTATGTAAACAGCATTCACATTCCTATCTTTATAAGAATCAAGTGCCATCCTGTATGGAAAGGTCTGAGAACAGCACCACTCATGAACAGACACTGACACCTGGACACTCATTTGACTTGGTAGAATGTTAATGCCAACAGCACTTGGGCATCTTAGCTACGTGTGATGAGGACTGCAACAATTGGCTCTAGTCTAGCACCACATCAACATTGACAGTGCTGCTCCAATCTGTTTGTACACACGCTATCTGCTACAGAGAAAAAGATCCAGGCAGTTTCAGGTTTGATTGAATCATCTTCCAGCTGTCCTGGTCAAGAAATAAGATTGTATTTGGCATTTATGTTTACTACAGATGGCCAAACACTGTCACAAAGCCAGACTAATAGCTTTATCCTAGAACTAATGTCACCCTGGATCATATGGTTCAAGGTGATTTGGTAACCTAGACTTACACAAAAGTTACTGGCAAGTCTGTTTATTCCCAGAGGCACCAGGAAATGCTGTCCTTTGCATTGGGTACAGATTATGGCTATTCACAGTAATGATCTTATGTCTGTACAACACCCTGGCCAGCTTCAAACAACTCATGGATTGAGTGCTGGATGGAATTCTACCCAACAGCTGTGTGGTCTACCTGTATGATCTGCTTGGTCCACACCATCAATCTGGAAGGAGCATGCTTTCAGGAACTGTCTGTAGCCATTGGAATTGTTGAACTGCTGGCTAGAGAAACCAAGTTTTTGGGGCTTCTGATTAGCACAATAGGAATATATGTTAACTTTGAAAGGCTTGCCACCACATATTACTGGCAACAGCATAGTAATGTAAAGGGGCGCCACAGTTTCTTGAGTTTAGTGTCTTGCTATCAGCTTGATGGGATTTTCTGACAAAGCAGTTCCATATGCAGAGGAAATACTGCTTTACCAGAGTTGGGAAATCCTGCTTCCAGAAAGGCCAATTGTATAACTACTGCTGCCTGTGTGTCTCTGCCAACAAGTCCTTCAGAGAGTGCATGAAATGCTGGGGGAGGGGCACATTGGGATTTCTAAAATGCTACAGCAGCTGAGACAGTGTATCTATTGGGCAAATTGCAGCCAGTGAATGGAGTTCTTCATCCACTTTGGGTGCTTCCCTTCAATCACTTTCCCCTTTTCAGTCCGTTCAGGCAGGAGCCACTATGGCGCAGGAGGCTGAGGACATTCTCTGCCCCATACCAAAGACAGATGCTGGAATTTTCTATGTCCACATGGTTTGGTGCAACTGAAGATCTGTATGATGACTAGTTTTAGAACTTTTTATTCAAATTAATGAACAAGGTTTGTTAACTCCTTATCTACAAGACTCACATCACTCCACAGCACCCTCAGAGCAATGACCTTGTAAAAAGGTACTGGAGACATAGTCAAAGCAAGATAACAGGTAAAAATAGGGAAGTCAAAAATAGAATCAGGCAATCAGAACCAAAAAGATGTTAATCAGTAATCAAAAGCAAAATGAAGCCAATGCCGAAATACAAACTTATGACTAGGAATCATAAGAAGTTAACTACGCTAAGAAACATTTTGCACATTTTGTTTTTGCCAAATGAACCTTTTGCACATTTATGGATTCAACTTCATGATATCATCAGTGAGACATTTGCAGTTACCTGATGCTTCTAACCTGAGTTATGTATGCATTTTGTCTTTTTCACAAAACATTGTATGTCCTTCATTTGATGCATATCCATTCCTGATATGCCACAAAATATTGCATGGCAGTGAGTGGAGTGAGTGTTTAGAAGTATTTTTTTCTGGATGACAGTATACTATGAAAACCTGCCATGAATTATACACTGTGCACAAGGCAGGAATCCAAGAATCTAGGGCACACTCACAGACACAATCAGATATGGCCATTATAGATTCACTAGCAGAATACCCGCGCTTCGCAGCGGAGAAATAGTGTGTTAAAGAAGTTATGAAAAAGAAAAGGAAAAATTTTAAAAATAACGTAACATGATTGTTAATGTAATTGTTTTGTCTTTGATATGAGTGTTGTTGTCATATCTATATATCTATATATATATATATATATCTATATCTATATATCTATATATATATATATATATATATATATATATATATATATATATATATCAAAATACCCGTGCTTGGCAGTGGAGAAGTAAAAAGAAAAGGAAACATTTTAATAATAACGTAACATGATTGACAATGTAATTGTTTTGTCATTGTCATGAGTGTTGCTGGTATATATATATATATATATATATATATATATATATATATATATATATATATATATATATATATACTAGCAAAATACCAAGGCTTAGCGAGAAGTAGTGTGTTAAAGAAGCAATGAAAAGAAAAGGAAACATTTTGAAAATAACGTAACCTGATTGTCAATGTAATTGTTTTGTCACTGTTGTGAGTGATGAGTGTTGTTGTATATATATATATATATATATATATATATATATATATATATATATATATATATATATTGTAAGAAGAGGAGACCAGAGGCGTAGAAAGGTTTGGGGCAGCCACCCGTTTAATCGGTTTCCGGCTGCAAAAGTCTTTGAGGCATATTTAAACAGTTGTTACACAACAGAGTCCAAAACAGAACTGCCTGCCTAAGCAAAGGCAGTGAGCTTTATAGCTCAGAGGGCGGAAATGATGTCGTCCTCTGGGCCGGACTGGAAGTGACATCACCCTTGGGGCCGGAACCGAAGTGACCTCATTCTTGGGGCCGGAACCGGAGGTGGTGTGTCCTTCCTGGAAATGGCGGCTCCTGGTGGGATTTCCGGTAAGACCTGCAGAGAACTCAGAAAGAGCGCCAGCGTACCGCCCCTGGGCAGATGTATAAACAGTATTGTCTAAGCCCTTCAGCTGCTTCCCATGCACACGTGTGTGACAAGACTCCCCTCAGCCCAGACCCGCCGGGTCGGGCGACCTGCACCGAGAGGTCGGGCCCGGAGAGGGCATCGGCGTTGGCATGAAGGGACCCCTGTCGATGAACGAGCGTATATTTGTACTGCTGCAGGTCAAGAAACCACCTCGTGACCCGCGGATTCGACTCCCTGTGAAGGGCCATCCACTTTAAAGGCGCATGATCCGTCACCAGAGTGAACACGCACCCAAGAGGTAGTACCGCAGCTGCGTCACCGCCCATTTGATCGCCAAAGCCTCCTTCTCCACCGCCCACCTGGTCTCCGTCCAACAGTTTCCGCTCAGGTACATAACGGGTGTTCAACACCGCCGACGCTTTGGCTCAACACGGCTCCCAAGCCTGTGTCCGGCGTCCGTCTGGAGGACAAAAGGGAGAGAGAAGTTAGGGGAGATTAAGATAGGTGCTGAAGTCAGAGCCCTTTTTAAGTCACTGAATGCAGCCCCCGCTTTATCAGACCATACCACCGTATTAGGAGCTCTTTTCTTTGTCAAGTCGGTCAAGGCGCGCTCTCGGAGAAGCGAGGCACAAACCGGCGGTAGTACCCGCCAAACCGAGAAAGGATTGGACTTGCCGCTTGGTTTGGACGGGCCAGGCCATTATGGCTTGCAACTTGGAACACTGTGGCCTCACAGTACCCCGGCCCACTAGGTAGCCCAAATATTTGGCTTCTCTCAACCCGAAGTAACATTTCTTGGGGTTGATGCGGAGCCCGGCCTCTCCCAATGTCCGTAATACTGCTGTGACCTGCTGTATGTGCTCCTTCCAGGTGCTGGAATAGATGACAACGTCATCCAGATAGGCAGCACAGAACGAGTTATGGGGCCGGAGCACTTTGTCCACCAGACGCTGAAAAGTCGCAGGGGCCCCGTGTAACCCGAATGGAAAGAAACGATACTGCCAGTGTCCGCTAGGAGTGCTAAACGCGTTTTTCCTTCGGACTCCGTTAAAGGAACCTGCCAGTACCCCTTTGTCATGTCAAGTGTAGTCAAGAATTTGGCTGGTCCCAGTCTCGAGGAGGTCGCCCGCGAGGCATGGGATAAGCATCAAATCGGAAACTTGGTTGAGCCGACGGAAGTCATTGCAAAACCTCCAACTGCCGTCAGGCTTAGCAATCAAGACGATGGGGCTGGACCAGGGACTACTACTTTCCTCGATCACTCCTAGTGCCAGCATTCGCTTGATTTCCAGTTCCACTTCTACTTTCTTTGCCTCCGGGAGTCTGTAGGGTCGCCACGGACGATCACCCCGGTCAGTCACTATGTATGCGCAATCAGAGAGGTCCGACCTGGTTGTTCACTTACCACCTCTGGGACCGAGCGGATAGCTGCTTCGAGCTCCTGTCTCTGTCTGGGAGATAGCTGTTCGCCGAAATTAAGGGCACTTACTTCCGCGAGAGAGAGCAGGGCTGTCCGGAGGAGGGATCGGGATCCCTCTCCTTCCACGGTTTCAGCAGGTTTACATGATATATTCGCTCAGCTGGTCGGCGATTGGGCTGTTTCACCAAATAGTCGACCAATCCCTTCCTCTCCTTAATTTCGTAGGGGCCTAGCCAATGTGCGAGCAGTTTAGAGTGTGAAGTAGGAACCAATACCATGACGCAATCCCCGGTTGGAACTCCCGGAGAGTCGTGCCACGGTCATACAGGCGGGCCTGTGCTGATTGTGCCTCCTCGATATGACTTTTTAGTATAGGTCTTATTACATCAAATCTATCGCAACTGGGCGATATACTCCAAAATGTTAGTGGAGGGCTGTGCCTCCCTTCCCAGCCCTCTTTTAAAATATCTAATAAGCCCCGGGCTGTCTTCCGTATAGTAATTCAAAGGGAGAGAACCCGTAGAGGCTTGAGGACTTCCGGTAGGCAAAGAGGACAAGGGGGAGGAGTTGGTCCCAATTCCTCCCATCCTTGCTGACTACCTTACGTAGCATTTGCTTGAGAGTTTGATTGAATCTCTCCACTAGCCCATCGGTTTGAGGATGATACACGAGGTTTTAAATGCTTTATTTTCAGTAACTTGGCAGTCTCCTTGAACGTTTCCGAGGTGAAAGGCGTTCCTTGGTCCGTCAGGACTTCTCTAGGAATGCCCACGCGTGAAAAGACTCCTACTAGTTCCCGTGCAATATTTTTAGTGGTAGCCGAGCGCAATGGAACGGCTTCAGGGAATCGGGTTGCATAATCCACGAGGACGAGTATATATTTATATCCTCGGGCTGAGGGCTCCAGGGGTCCTACTATATCCACCCCAATCCTGTCAAAGGAACGTCAATAAGGGGAAGGGGAATCAGAGGAGCACGGTCCTTCCTAGGAATTTGCCGCAGTTGACACTCCGGCAGGAAATGCAAAAGCGCGAACCTCCTCATTAATCCCCGCCAAAAAGCGGAGCTTAATGCGCTCTAATGTTTTATCGGAGCCGAGATGGCCTCCAAGAAGGTGAGAGTGGGCTAACTCGCAAACCTGCCGCCGTAGGTCCGCTGGACTAGCAACAACTTCCGGACCTTCCCCTCATGTTCAGCAACCCGATACAATAATTCATTATCCATGACAAAGTGAGGTCCCTGTGGCATGGGCAAATGCGTGCGTTGGCGTTAACGAGAACCACTGCATTCTTTATGTGCTTCAGAGAGTCGCCATTCCACTGTTCTCTCTTGAAAGAAGCCGAGTCGCTCTAAACTGAAAGTGCAACTCAGAGAGCGGGTCCGGTCTGACCTCAGGGGCGGAGAATCCTCCTCGCTGCCGGGCGCTAGTGGATGACGTAGTAGCCCGCGACGGTCCGGGAGTATCTTCGTCACTCTCTTGGCCTACCGCCCCACTCCCTGTCGGCTGATTACACGGTGTGGAAGCAGCTTGAGATGAGTCTTTATCATCTATAACGAGGCCAAAAGCTTTTCGGGGAATGCTTTCTAAACTACCGCGGTTACTGTCAGACCAGTCCGCCCGAGGATTACGGAAACGGAGGATCCGGGTGTACCGCACGGTAAGCGCCAAGGGTTCCTCCGAGACATACGTAACACCGGGCGGTATTGTATGCGAGCGGATATCTCCGTGTATACATTTTAGACTGGTCTTTTTTAATCCATTGTTGCGGTAGAATAAAGCGGCGAGCAACGACAGACACGTTACTGCCGGAATCAAACAGCGCTGTTATATGTCCATTAATAAGAAGCTCCCCGTATGTTTATCCGCCAGGGATTGCTAAGGGCACACAAACAACCCCGCCATTGTCCCCTACGGTCCGCCTTGTTCCACGACAGGTCGCAAGCCAGACGGCCCGGCGACTTCGAACAGGCTCTGGATTGCGTGGAAGGGACTGCTTTAGTAGGACATAACTCCCGGTAGTCCACAGAGCGGCTGTTCTGCCTCCCAGGTTTCACAGCCGGCCTCTGGGTTTGCAAGGTGTAGCAGCTCGTCCATAGAATGGAATTCCCCAGGCCGGCTGGGCAAATTCCTGGGGTAGCTTTTAGCAGCAAAAACAGGCCACTTGCTGCACTATTTGTAAGGGGTCAACTCAATGGCCGTAGCCACTCACCCACCTGTTGCCAGAGAGCCATAGCCTGCTCTGACAGCCCTTTGTTGGGTTAAACTCCCAGTTTATTATTTCTTTCACCTGCCAGCCTGGGGACAACCCATCGCTAACAGGGACCTTGGTCCCGATGGGCAGCTCGGCTTTCCTGCCAGGAGAGCATACTGAGCCACTCGTGTGTTCCCCAGAAGCCAGCCCACGCCTGTGGGTCCCCTCTACCTTCTCCACGAGATGGGTGGTACCCCGGTTATGCTCATGGAGCAGAGCCTGCACCGTCCTTCCTGACCCTCCGCGCACTCCCTGCCCTGAAACTCGGCCCCGTACTCACCCACCTGGTTCCATGAAGTTCGTGTCCCGGTTCATCGGGACACCATCCTGCCGACTACGCCACTGTAAGAAAGGAGACCAGAGGCGTGAAAGGTTTGGGGCAGCCACCCGCTTAATCGGTTTCCCGGCTGCAAAAGTCTTTGAGGCATATTTAAACAGTTGTTACACAACAGAGTCCAAAACAGAACTGCCTGCCTAAGCAAAGGCAGTGAGCTTTATAGCTCAGAGGGCGGAAATGATGTCGTCCTCTGGGCCGGAACTGGAAGTGACATCACCCTTGGGGCCGGAACCGGAAGTGACCTCATTCTTGGGGCCGGAACCGAGGTGGTGTGTCCTTCCTGGAAATGGCGGCTCCTGGTGGGATTTCCGGTAAGACCTGCAGAGAACTCAGAAAGAGCGTCAGCGTACCCCCCCTGGGCAGATGTATAAACAGTATTGTCTAAGCCCTTCAGCTGCTTCCCATGCACACGTGTGTGACAATATATATATATATATTTACACACACACACATAAACATATATATATATACATATCTATACATATACACATATATACATACATATATATCTACATATATACACACACATATATACACACATATACATACATACACACACACATATATAAACATATATATACATACACATACATATCTACATATATACACACACAGCTATTTCAGATCAGTGCAATACGCTGTTTGTTAAAACGGTTGACTCGCTCTTACGCAATAAAAAATCAAATCATTCAGTTGTCTTTGCTCATATGTCATTTTAGAGCTGGACGCCTGGCATCTTTTTGGCCACAAGTTCGCGTTTCTGTTTGGTGTGAGGTTCTGTGTTGTGGAGATTCTCAGGATGGATTGCAGGTGCTCATCAGTGAGGCGACTCCTGTGTGCTGTTTTGTTATTCTTTATCACTGAGAAGAGCTTCTCACACAGATATGTGCTACCAAACATGCACAAGGTTCGAGACGCATGTAGATGGACTTTTTTTGTTCTTCAAAGTCACCAAAGCGCCGTGCAAACTCAGTGCGCAATAACTCTAGTAAGCGGTAAGTACCGCAAGGCAGCTGAAGCGCTGCATTATGGGATCTGTAGTTTATTGTGTTACCAGCGCTTCATATACCCGGGCTTTAATAACAATAATACAGTATATAAAATGATCTCGCTGGCCGGATATAATTACACTCCGGCCGGATGTGGCCCGCGGCCCTTGAGTTTGACACATATGGACTAAATAGAACTTGAAAAGATATATTTTTTCAAATGTGATCGCGCAATTCAGATAGAGTTGACGCCAAGACTACAGCCTGCATGCCTCAATGAGTCATCCTCTCCTCGCTCTTACTTTTTTACCATTCATCTAATGAATACACTGAGTATGGCTTTACCAAAACAATCATTGATGGCGAATAAAGTATCCATTATTCGAGTATGTAGAGCGGATATATATATATATATACCCGCCAGCGTATCGCAGGAGAAGTAGTGTGTTAAAAAAGGTAGAAAAAGAAAAGGGAACATTTTAAAAATAACGTAACATGACTGTCAATATACAGTATTTGTTTTGTGAGTGTTACTGAGTGTTGCTGTCATCAAGGATTTGATTATCATTATTTCTTTCAATCAGGTTCGTATTTGTAGGATGTGTTGTGTTCAAGTTACATTCCGCGGTTTGTCAATCGTTGTAAAGATGACAGGTTTCATTCATCGATTCGCTTCTTACTGCATCAATAAACAGCTCGCCTTCTTCTTTATCTGAGACCTGACACACTGCATGCACGGTTTTTTACACTGTCTTCCTTTAGCGGACATTGACTTTTTCCACCGTGTGCTTTGTTTCCACAGTAGCTGCATTTATGAATATGCTTATCAGACGCCTTCATATTTTTGCTGCCTTTTCAATTGTGTAATTCGGTTTTGTTCAGCCTTTGGAACTGTTGCTTTTATCCGTGCACTGCGCCAGTTCACGGAGCCACTCGGTGTACTTGCATCGAAAGGTTCCCAGCTGTGCTGGTGCTATCTCGTGCTATGTCCATAGCTTTATTTAATGTTACCTTAGTCCTGGCACTTAAAACTTTCTCTCGCAGTTTCGCTGAGTTTGTGTCAAACACCACCCTGACCATCTCATCTTCCTCTCCATAAGCACAGTCCTTCACCCGTGAATATTTACCCGTGGCAGTTTGCTATTGGATTGCCGCTGACGGACGGCCTTATATGGGCAGGCACTAAATTACAAACGCCAGCGCAGCCTGTCTATGAACTTAATTTAAAGTGTAGGTTTACATCGTGCTTTGTTTCAAGTAGCAGAACTCATGAATATGGTTGTATATGTCACTCGCTCGCTTCTTATTGTTTCGCTGCCTTCTCAATTATATAATGCATGTTTTCTTCAGCGCTTTTTGAGGTCTTCCTGATTTTCTATGTGCTGCGGATTACGGGAGGCGTGATGATGTCACACTAAACACCGCCCCACGGCGTTGAAGCTCATCTCCATTACAGTAAATGGAGAAAACTGCTTCAAGTTATGACCATTACGCGTAGAATTTCGATATAAAACCTGCCCAACTTTTGTAAGGAAGCTGTAAGGAATGAACCTGCCAAATTTCAGCCTTCCACCCACACGGAAGTTGGAGAATTAGTGATGAGTCAGTGAGTGAGTCAGTGAGTGAGTGAGGGCTTTGCCTTTATTAGTATAGATATATATATATATATATATATATATATATATATATATATATATATGTATGCAAACGTTAAAGATGCATACAGCGCCACCCCGCTGCCTGCGCTTGGGAAAGCAGATCATAACCTGGTTCTGCTTCAGACTCAATACAAACCAAGAGTGAGGGTGCTACCTACAACTACACGCCCATTCAGGAAGTGGTCCCCTAAGGCAGAGCAGGCTCTGAGAGACTGCTCTGAAACTACAGACTGGGATATATTGCTTGGGTCACATAATGAGAACATTGAAGAGGCTGTTGAATGCACAACTGATTACATCAACTTCTGTATGGACATTGTAGTTCCAGTAAGAGCAGTATGCTGCTATGCTAACAGCAAGCCATGGGTTACAAGTAACATCAAGGGCCTTTTGAACCTGAAGAAAAGGGCTTTTAAAGGTGGTGATCAGCATGAGCTCAAGTGCGTGCAGAAGGAACTCCGAGTCCAGCTCAGGGCGGCGAAAAGAGCAGTACAGGAGAAAGCTGGAGCAGAAGTTGCAGAACAACAGCATGAAGGAAGTGTGGGATGGGATGAAGATTATCACTGGCTGCAGCTCGAAGCGGGTGCCGCCATCGAGACAGACGTGGAGAGAGCAAACCAAATGAACAACTTCTTTAATAGGTTTGATCACAGTAACCCACTCTCACCTTGGAGTACTGCATCCTCCAATCATCCTTCTGCTGATATCAGCATAGGTGAGACATCCCCACCCACAATTACAGCAGCCCATGTGAGCAGAGAGCTGAAAAGACTTCGTGCCAGCAAAGCATTGGGTCCAGATGGTGTATCGCCACGACTGCTGAAGGCATGTGCGTTGGAACTGGGGAGTCCTCTACAGCGCATCTTCAACCTGAGCCTGGAACAGGGAGAGTCCCAAGGCTTTGGAAAACATCTTGTATCACCCTGTCCCAAAGGTATCACGTCCTAGTGAGCTGAATGACTTCCGGCCTGTTGCTCTGACGTCACATCTGATGAAGACCATGGAGTGGCTGCTGCTTCACCACCTGAGGCCACAGGTCCGTCACACCCTTGACCCTCTGCAGTTCGCATACCAGGAGAAGGTGGGAGCGGAGGATGCCATCATCTATATGCTACACCGATCCCTCTCCCACCTGGACAGAGGCAGTGGTGCTGTAAGAATTATGTTTTTGGACTTCTCTAGCGCCTTCACAACCATCCAACCTCTGCTCCTTAGAGACAAGCTGACTGAGATGGGAGTAGACTCACACCTGGTTGCATGGATCGTGGACTATCTTACAGACAGACCTCAATATGTGCGTCTTGGGAACTTCAGGTCTGACATTGTGTTCAGCAATACAGGGCGCCAAGCAGGGGACTGTACTTTCTCCGGTCCTGTTCAATCTATATACATCAGACTTCCAATATGACTCGGAGTCCTGCCACGTGCAAAAGTTCGCTGATGACACTGCTATTGTGGGCTGGATCAGGAGTGAGCAGGAGGAGTACAGAAAGTTAATCAAAGACTTTGTTAAATGGTGTGACTCAAACCACTTACACCTTAACACCAACAAGAAAAAGGAGCTGGTGGTGGATTTTAGGAGGCCTAGGCCCCTCATGGACCCTGTGATCATCAGAGGTGACTGTGTGCAGAGGGTGCAGACCTTTAAATATCTGGGATTGCAGCTGGATGACAAATTGGACTGGACTGCCAATACTGATGCTCTATGTAAGAAAGGTCAGAGCAGACTATACTTTCTGAGAAGGTTGGCATCCTTCAACATCTGCAGTAAGATGCTGCAGATGTTCTACCAGACGGTTGTGGCGAGTGCCCTCTTCTACGCGTGGTGTGCTGGGGTGGCAGCATAAAGATGAAAGACGCCTCACGCCTGGACAAACTTGTTAAGAAGGCAGGCTCTATTGTAGGATTAAAGTTGGACAGTTTAACATCTGTGGCAGAGCAACGGGCACTAAGCAAACTCCTGTCAATCATGAATAATCCACTGCATGCACTTAACAGTGTCATCTCCAGACAGAGGAGTAGCTTCAGTGACAGACTTTTGTCACTGTCCTGCTCCACTGACAGACTGAGGAGATCGTTCCTCCCCCACACTGTGACTCTTCAATTCCACCCGGGGGAGTAAATGCTAACATTAATTTTATTTTATTTTTTTTCATTTTTATTACTATTTAATTTAATATTGTTTCTTTGTATCAGTATACTGCTGCTGGATTATGTGAATTTCCCCTTGGGATTAATAAAGTATCTATCTATCTATCTATCTATCTATCTATCTATCTATCTATCTATCTATCTATCTATCTATCTATCTATCTATCTATCTATCTATACACATACATACATGTGTACATATATACACACACACATATACTATGGGGTGCCAAACAGGCAAATAAATTGATTTTGTGAATATATAAAGTTACTGTCGGAATATATAAAGTCAAAACTTGAATATATAAAGTCAGCGTCGGTATACATAAAGTCAAAACTTTTTTCTGAATATATAAAGTCAAAACTTGAATATATAAAGTCAGCGCTGGAATATATAAAGTCAAAACTTGAATATATAAAGTCAGCGTCAGAATATATAAAGTCAGCGCTGGAATATATAAAGTCAAAAGTTGAATATATAAAGTCATCGCTGGAATATATAAGTTAACAGAAACGTATTCAGAAAAATAAATTAAAAAAACACTGTTCGGTTAATGTTTTGAAAATGATGCATGTGCCCTGCCCAGGATTGGTTCCTGCCTTGCGCCCAGTGTTGGCTGGGATTGTCTCCAGCAGACCCCCGTGACCCTGTGGTCGGATTCAACGTGTTGGGAAATGGATGGATATTCCAGCGCTGACTTTGTATATTCCGACGCTGACTTTATATATTGAAGTTTTGACTTTATATATTGCAGCGCTTACTTTATATATTCAAATTTTGACTTTATATATTCGCGAATGACTTTATATATACAAGTTTTGACTTTATATAGTTAAATGTAGTCATCATTGCATAACTTTTTCTTTACCATAGAAATTTAAAGACTAAATTCAACTTTCATTCCTACCAAAGATATTTCTGGCGACTAAATAGAAGCTACTTATATCCAAATTCGAGCTATTGAGCTGTCGCCTGCCTGACTGAATAAATCACCCTCGCTTCGCTCTTACTTTTTTACTGTTCATTTAATCATGGCTAGTGGCGGAAAAATAATAAAATGGAAGGAGGATTACACTGAGTATGGCTTTACCAAAACAATTATTGATGGCGAATCGATTATTCATAAAGCTTCAATTGGTGATCTGTTTTTCTGTGTTAACCTCATATTTTTCATACTTCTTCTCAAACCAAAAGTGCGAGGGTAAAATGAATCGGGAAGCACTGATCAATGTAATCGGTGTACCAGGAAATCATGCATTGACAGAAGTTCCCCTTTGCTTGTGATTTAATGCGTGATTTTTTAACGCATTATGGAGCACATGCATCGAAGCTTCTCAGCTGTGCTTGTGCTAAGAAAAGGAAACATTTTAAAAATAACACGATTGTCAATTTAACCTTTTGTAAGTAGTGCCTGGAGGATTCAGTGTGGAGAAACTCTAGACACAGCGTGTGTATTAACTTGTGGATTTTTCTGTGAGTATTTGGTGGCAGCATCACAAAGTCGTAACACTGCGTTAGCTGCGGAGCGCAGCTCAGAGCGAAATGAGGTGAATGGGAGGGGAGATGATGACGTGACTCCCCCACCCGCCTTAATTGTCAATCCCCCACAAACACAGTCTCTCGGAATTTGCATAAGCACAGCCCCTCACCTGCAATTTTAACTTAGTTACAAAGTGATCAAAACTCTCGTTTACATCCTGCGTCCTCTCATTAAACTTGTATCCCGCATTACCCGTGGGCATGACAAACGCCAGCGGCAGCCTGTATATGAACTTAATTTAAACTTTAGGTTTACACCGTGCTTTGTTTCCGAAGTAGCAGCACTCATGAATATGGTTGTATATGTCACTCGCTCGCTTCTTATTGTTTCACTGCCTTCTGAATTATATAATGCATGTTTTCTTCAGCGCTTTTTGGTGATCTTCCTGCTTTTCTACATACTGCGTTGACAGTAAGTTCACGTGATTACGTTGGCGGCGTGATGATGTCACACGAAACCCTGCCCCCCACGGCTTTTGAGCTCAACTTCATTACAGTATATGTAGAAAAATAGCTTCCAGTTCCAGTTTGTAAGTAAGCTGTTAGGAATGAGCCTGCCAAATTTCAGCCTTCTACCTACACGGGAAGTTGGAGAATTAGTGATGAGTCAGTGAGTGAGTGAGTGAGTGAGTGAGTCAGTCAGTCAGTCAGTCAGTCAGTCAGTGAGGGCTTTGCCTTTTATTAGTATAGATGATTAACTCAAAACACATGTCTTTGTGATCTGGGAAGAGTCCCAGAGAAAACCCATTTGGACACTGGGTGAAACATATGAACATCACCAAGAAAGTTATTGACCCTAAATGTTTGAAGCAGCAGTGTTAACAACAGTGTGAGTATTCTGAAGATAATTTAATATATTAATCAGAAAGCTTCTCTTTTACAGTTAGTTGTGAAGAGATGGTCCAAATTAGAAAATTGTTAATAGAGAGCTTCTTTAATCCATCCAAGAATAGTAAAAAGAAAGGTGGACGAAAAGTGTTGGTGCCGGACTGTGGCAGATTGAAGAGAAATAAGAGAGTCACATAGCCAAATTGATCTCTGCAGTTTGTAGAACAGAATGGCAAAGCTATAAAAGAGAAAACAAATCATTGTGACTTAAAGGTGGAACAGCAATAGACAATGAAAGAGCTGTGGGATGTGGTAGGTAGTTGTTTATTTGGTGTGGCTGAAATCATCCATGTTCATTGTACCATAGGTTTAAAAGTACAATAACCAGGAAAATTGGGGAATAAATTAATCTGTTGTATTGCTAAGAAGAATGAGGAATCCTGGTACCATAGGAAAAAAAAAAACAAATTCAAGTTAGTAAGCAATGAAAAAAGGGTAGCATATCTCTGGATTTCAGAATCTAGTGCTTAATTGCCATCAATGTGGAGTCCTCAAATTCTCCCGTTATCAGTATGGATTTTTCTCCTGGTATACAGGTTTCCCTCCCACATTCCCAAAAACATGCAGATTAGGTGGACTGGAAAAATTGTCTGTATATGTGCTCTGCGGTAGGCTTGTGTCTCATCCATGATTGGATGCTGACTTGCACATGATGATGCCATGATAATCTTCTGGTTCCTTGGGGCTTTGAATTGGATGAAGTGATTTTGATAATGTGTACTGTAAATCGATAGAAGTAAAAGAAAAATGGCAGATAGCGCAAAGAACAAGAAAACAAACTAGGCAATCTAGGTGGTCGCCTAGGGCAGCAAACTTTTCGGGGCCCAGCATTTTGGTAACTAAATTTGAGGGGACTGCAGGTGATCTTTGGCGCTCAGCCCGTGATTTTCTCTGCCACCACCACCTTGCCTACTCCTTGTATGACTTGTTTAAATCTCACTGGGTGACAATCCCAATGCCACCCATCCCCAACTGTCACTGTTTGATCTAAAATCTGTGTGCTTTTCTTGACTTTTGCGAAACAGAAAAGGGGAAACTGCCTCTGCGATATCCAGTAATATCAATAATGAGTATATCAATTGCCTTGAAGATTCTGTGGTGTGGGCGCAACATTTTCACTTTTGCCTAGTGTAGCACAAAAGCTAGAACCAGCCCAGTGAAAACAGTTATTCATATATTTGCCATAAGAAACATAAAGTGAATAAGTATAACATATATTCCATCTGTGGTTCAGACTGGATTAGATTGCTGAGCGATGTTAGCCAGAAACTTGAAAAAGGGGACAGCAAGACAGTGAAGGATAGTAACAATATAGGAAGAGGCAAGAAATGGAGAGACAGTGGGAGATAATTAGAAGCAATGCTCACAGCCCAAAAATAATTTTCTGGTGAGTAAATGCCTGGTTCAGTTGGTCCTAAAGTGTGAGTATTGAACAGAAGAGCCAGTTGCTAGAAGGTAAGACATAGATGAAGCATAGAAGAGAACTGGTTTGGCTGGATGGTTGTAGAATTGATGGAGTCAATAAGAAAATGGCTGCAATTAGCAGAAACATATGAATAATCACGTGAAATGTTGATAGAGCCCGAGGAGATAACTGTGGAAATGGTGACCAAGAGGAAGACAGCAGTAAATGACAGGGATTGAAGGTGGCTAGATCATCACTGATGAAAATGCTGTATTGTATTATTAATAAAAACATAAAAATACATTTTATTTATATAGCACCTTTTGTCTACAAAAGAGGATATTTTTTAAACTACTCAGGCAGAGTGAAGGTGGCTGGTACTGACCTAACTGAAAGACAGACAATTAAATTTGGCCTGAAGAAATTTGCTAACATATCTCAAATATAAAAAAGAACAAATGATAAAGTTAAGAAGGTATTAAAAAGCAGTATATGGCAGCAACAAGCTTTTAAAACACGATGTACCTTCTAAGGGGTTATTGCCAAGATAGACAATACATGTGGTATTTGAAAAGACCGGCAATGAAGGCATCAAACTGCAACATCCTCCGGCAAAAATCTGAGGACTGCTGTCCATGTGACACTAGGTGGAAGTGTAAGGATGAACTTGGCAGGTATGGGAAACTGCCAGGATTAAAGCTTTTCCAACACAATGGCATCAATAGAAAGACAAGTGTTATTTTGTAAGATGTATGACAAGGTTTTCAAGGAACATCCCTATAAAATTACACTGTGCAAAACATTCAATCCTATTTAGTACATTTTTTTTTTAATTTAAAACAATTTCCTTACTAATTTTTTGAATGAGAACATTCAATTCAACGTTCAAACGTTGTGAATTTCCCCTTGGGATTAATAAAGTATCTATCTATCTATCTATCTATCTATCTATCTATCTATCTATCTATCTATCTATCTATCTATCTATCTATCTATCTATCTATCTATCAGTGATGTAAAGCACAGAGCTTTGAGTCATAGTCAAAGATAGCTGTTGGCATTTAAATACAGGGTGGTCCAGATCTAATTATGCAGCTCCAGATCATCAGGATGACTTTGATTTATGCAGAGACAATTCCAGTTCAGCGCAAAGATGATTCTTCATGTCGTAAGTTTGCACACTTTTCGATGGTCTGGGATTTTTCCGTTACAGCGTAATGAAAATTGCATAATTAGATCTGGACCACCCTATAGATTTATGTTATTTGTAAATATCTTCATATACCAATTAAAATGATTAATGTTTCTACGAAGAAAACTAGAGGTGTGGGAATTCTCATACATAGAACAGTACCATTTGTAGCATCAGATGTAGTATTGGATCCTGAAGGGAGATATGTAATGGTCATGGGAGACTTATCTAACTGTAAAATGATCTTGATAAATGTTTATGCACCTAATGTTGATGATAAGGAATTTATACAAAATTTATTTGCATCCATTCCCAATCTGAACACTCATAAAGTTATAATGGCTGGGGACTTTAATTGTGTTCTAAATCCACTTTTAGATAGGACTCTTCCACAGGGGGAACGGCATCTAACACTGCAAAGATAATTACAAAGTTTATAACTGATCACAACTTATCAGACCCCTGGAGGTTTTTAAACCCAAATTCAAGAACATATTCTTTCTACTCACCAGTACATCATTGCTACTCAAGGACTGATTACTTCTTTATAGACAATAACTTCTTGCCTATGATTAAATCTTGCAAATACGATGCTATTGCTATTTCTGACCATGCACCTTTGATCTTGGAGCTAAAATTACTAAGCCCCATACACTCACCCCGCAGATGGCGCCTCAAACCGCTTCTATTAGCTGACGAGAATTGTACGGAATTTATATCCAAACAAATCAAATTCTTTCTAGAGACAAATACATCCCCCGAGATAACTGCAGGAATACTCTGGGAAACTCTCAAGGCCTTCTTAAGAGGACAGATTATCTCATATCTTTCCCACAGAAATAAATCTGAAGCCAAGAAAGTAGCAGATATAAAAAGCAAAATTACTAAAATAGATTAAGAACACGCCAGACTACCAAGCGAGACTCTACATAGGAGAAGGCAGGCTCTACATTCAGAATTATACCTCTTGACAACTAAAGGAACGGAACATCTAATCTATAAATCCAGACATCATTACTATGAACATGGAGGGAAAGCTAATAAGCTTTTAGCTCAACAAATTCACAAGCAAGAAGTGCGCAACGCAATCTCGGTAATCACCAACACGAACAGAGATAAAATCGTCGAACACAAAAATATAATGCACACTTTCAGAGACTACTATAAATCCCTATATACTACTGAGCTTAAAGAAGACAATACACAATCTAATGCATTTCTGGATACATTACAGATACCACAAATAGACAATTTTAGTGCGGAGGAACTTGATAAACCTCTGGCGTTATCAGAATTACTAGATGCTATAAAGTCACTCCAAGGCGGGAAAGCAGTAGGCCCTGATGGCTACCCTGCAGAATTTTACAAGAAATTCTCCGCTCAGCTTGCTCCCCTCCTATTAGCAACATTTACAGAAGCCAGAGATAACCAATCTCTTCCTCTAACCTTTCGCCAAGCACTAATCACTGTTTTTCCAAAACAAAATAAGGACTTATTACAATGTGTATCATACGGACCAATTTCACTTCTGAATAACGACGTTAAAATACTCTCTAAAATCATAGCTAGAAGGATGGAGAAAGTGCTCCCCTCAGTAATATCACAAGACCAAACTGGATTTATTAGGGGCCGACACTTATCTTCAAATTTTCGATGCCTGTTTAACACTAGAATTACCAGAGCCTACGAAAAAACTCGTAAATCCCTCCCACCTTAAATCGCCTCTTAAAATCATTCACAGCTCTCCAGTATACAGTAATTTAATCCGTGCACAAATGTTCGGGCCAAACCCAAACTTCTCCAATGTAGTAAAAAGGTATTTCCATTCAATCATGTTGAATGCTTTTTCTGCATCCAATGATAATAATATTTCTGGGGTGTCTGATTTAGTTGGTGAGTACATTAACACTAGAATTAACACTAGAATTACCAGAGCCTACAAAAAAACTCGTAAATCCGTCCCACCTTAAATCGCTTCTTAAAATCGTTCACAGCTCTCCACCAGCGTCTTTTGTCATCTAAAAGTGCTGATAAAAATCAGTCTGCAAGCAGCCGGCTATTCCATCCCCCCACCAACTTAGAACGTGCACAAACTTCTTCCAGCTCATGCCTTGATTGATTTTCTGGGAGTGAAGTGGAGTTTTAGAGTGGAAATAATAGATTGTTGTTTGGAACACATGCATTTAATGTCTGTTCCGTTTCTACAGTAATCTGTGTAAACACATTGTTAAAACAGAAACATTTTTTATATTCTACTAGTAGATGACAAAATGTATATAATGTATGAAGCCTGAAGTATCAAAGAAATACTTTCACAAAAGGTACAAATCTTACACAACAATTGCGCTTTTATTCAAAAATTTAACTCCAGAAGCAAAAAGCCGCCTTAACATGCGAGATTGACACCCATTTATCATGACTGCCTCCGTGGCGTAATTGAATCAGCTGACGACTGGGAATCAAAAGGTTGTGAGTTTGATCCTGCACCCCTCCATTTTGAGAAGTAAACTGCTCTTAGTCTTACTATTTTAGAATAAAAACATACATTTGATTTCAGTCTGTAACAGCCGGTGTAATTTATGATACTTGTAAAGGTTAGCTTTTTTTTTTTTAGTCAGTTTTATTATCTTAGCCGCGTTCACGAGCCCAAACACACCCCACTCCCGCATCTGACACTGCTGTTTTCACATAGACGCACTGTAACAGAGGTAAACTCTGCTCCCTTCTACATCGGAGTAAGAATGCACATACCATTGCTTGCATACTAAAGTGTCAGCAGGCACTTTTCGTGGCATTACACACATTTTTGAGCATGGCCTCTGCACACTACTTGTGACTTTAGGCTTTAGGAAGTAAGTAAATAAATAAAGGTAAATCATGTCATAAAATCATTTCTTCAAAACATCAAATGTTATTTATTTCAGCATGTCCGTCATTCAGCAGTGTAATTGCCCATTTGATCGATAAAGCTTCCTGCTCCACCTCCACATACCTGGTTTCCCGGTCCAGCAGTTTCTGGCTGAGGAACATGATGGGGTGTTTAGCACCACTGACACTCTGGCTCAACATGGCACCTAGACCTGTGTCTGAAGCATCCATCTGGAGAATGAAAGACAAAGAGAAGTTAAGAGCTTTCAACACTGGTGCTGACGTCAGGGCCTGCTTTAGGTCATTAAATGCACCTTCTGCTTTATCATCCCATACCACTGTATTTGCGGCCCTCTTCTTTGTCAGATCTGTTAAGGGTGCTGCTCTCTCAGAAAAATTGGGCACAAACCAGTGGTAGTAGCCTGCTAGTCTAAGAAAGGCTGGGACTTGCTTATTGGTTATTGGACGAGGCCATTTCCATATGGCATCTACTTTGGAACACTGTGGCTTCATAATACCCTGACCCACCATGTAGCCCAAATATTTGGCTTTGGTCAATTCAAAGAACCACTTCTTTAGATTAATTCGAAGACCAGTTTTACCTGGTAATTATAGCACCAATTAGACCTTCCGTAGGTGTTTCTGCCATGTGCCAAGATGACAACGTCATACAGGTAGACAGCGCTATAAGAGTATGAGGATGTAGCACTTTATCCACCAGATCCTGGAAGAACCCATGTAATCCAAATGGAAGAAAGTGATATTGCCAGTGATCACTAGGGGTGTTAAACGCAGCCCTAGCCTTCGCAGAGTCCATTAAAGGATCCTGCCAGTACCCTTTCGTCTTGTCAAGCGTGGTCAAGAATTGTGCCTGTCCTAGCTGCTCAAGGAGATTGTCCACTCATGGCATCAGATAGGCATTGAATTGGGAGACTTAATTAAGCTGCTAGAAGTCACTGCAAAACGTCCAAATCCTGTCAGGCTTAGGAAATAAAACAATTGGACTAGACCAGGGACTATGACTTTCCTCTATAACACCTAGTTCCTGCATGCAGTTGATTTCCAGTTCCACCTAAGCTCTTTTTGCCTCAGGAAGTCAGTATGGTCATTCACCAATGATCACCCCAGGCTCACAATGTCATGTGCAATCAATGAGGTCCATCTAAGTTTCTCATTCACCATCTCCAGGACAGACAGGATAACCATTTCCAGCTCCCATCGCTGTTGTGCAGTCAAATTGGGACCAAAGTAATTTCGTTGTGTTACAATGACAATAAAGTGCTTGAAGTTAAAGTGTGTTTTGTGATCAAAGAGTGAACTGGGCTCTCCAGAGGAGGGCTCGGAATCTCTATCTTTCCACCATTTCAGCAGGCTTACAAGATATACCTGTTCACTATGCTGATGCCTGAGTTGTTTCACCAAATAATTGACGATAATTTTCCACTCCTTAACTTCATTTGAGCCTTGCCAATGGGCTAGTAATTTGAAGTGAGAGGTGGGAATGAGGGCCGTGATGCAATCTCCCAGGTGGAATTCCCAAAGAGCCGTACCACGGTCATAATAATAGGCCTGTGCAGCTTGCGCCTTTGCATGTGAGTTTTTAGGATAGGTTGAATTTTTGAAAATCTGTCGCATAACTGCACAATATATTCTAGTATTGTTGTGGAGAAATTGCCTCCTCCTCCCATTCTTTTAGAATTTTAAATATGCCGTGGGGTTGTTGTCCATATAACAATTCAAATGGTGAAAAATGCATAGAGGCTTGGAGGACTTCCCAAAAGGCAAATAAAATGAGTGAAAGGAGCTGGTCCCAGTTCCTCCCATCCACGCTGATCACCTTATGAAGTATGTGTTTGGGGGTCTGGTTAAACCATTCCACTAGAACATCAGTTTCAGGATGATATACCAAGGTCCTTAAATGCTTTACCTTGAGTAACTTGGCCATTTCCCTGAAACTTTCCAAAGTAAAGGGTCCCCTGGTCTGTCAGGACTTCTTTAGGGATGCAGACACTCAAAGACCATCTACCAATACCCATGGGGACAGCTTTGGGATATTGGTTGGCATAATTGACAACGACCAATATATACTTATGCCTTCTAGCGAGGGTTCTATGGGTCTTACTAAATCAACCCCAATACGGGATAACAATAAGAGGAATGGGAACCAGAGGAGCCCAGTTCCTCCTAGGAATTTAATGCAGTTGACACTCTGGACAGTGTGCAAAAGCGACTAACCTCCTCATTAATCCCCAGCCAATAAAACTCAAGCTTAATATGCTCAAAGGATTTCCAGACACCCAGAAGGTGGATTTGTGGCAGTTCACAGACCTATTGTCAGAAGGACTACGGGACCAACAACACAATGACCGAACTGCCCCCTCTGCTCTTCTATCCAATACAGAAGGTCATTATTCAAGACAAAGTGTGGGCCATGATGATTGTGCTTGCCATTAACCAGAACCACTGCATTTTTTACAAACTTAAGGGAATCATTATTCTATTGCTCCTGTTTAAAGGACGCTGGATTTTGTATAAAATTAAAATGTAAAAGAGAGAGAGGTTCATCATCCCAGGAATTGCCACGTCACACTGGGTGGCCACATGTTCTCTTTCAGCCGGCTGTGTACAAGGCAGCTGAGGATGTACTTTCTCCATTCATTACTAGGCCTAGAATTTTTTAGGAGTGGGTTTGGTTGTATTGCTTTTACTGTTAGACCAGTATCACCCCAGTATCACTGGAAATGGAGGATTTTGGAGGACCACTACTATAAGTTCTTTCAGCAACCCTTTGTAACTGATGAAAAATGAGGTGTACCTGTAACCAGTAGGTTTCTCATGGAAGACGGTTCACACTGGCCTTACCTTTTAACCAATGTCACGGCAACACAACTCGGAAAGCAACAATTCCTGAAGCTTACGAAAAAAGTCATAATAAGGAGTGGCATTGTATATGATTTGATCGACAAGGACATGCTCCAAAAGTACATGTGTAATGAAGTGACTTTAGCTACATGTGGAAGCTCCTGTTGCACCCTATGCAACTGTGTTTGATCACATTCAGGAAAAGAGCCCTTTCGCACCACGGAAGAAAGACTTTCAGAGACTGAGGTCATAAAGCTTATGAAACCGTTTCTGGACAAAGGCAGAACCCTAACAGTTGAGTGGAGCTTCCACCTGCAGCTAAAATCACTTCAGTACACATGTACTTTGTGAGCATGCCTGTGTCGCTCAAACAGAGGAAGCTCTGCAGGCTATTTATAACTTTACGCTGTAGGAAGAGAAGTAAATAACATAACATTTGATCTGGCTTTTATTCAGTATAAGTAACATTTAAATGTTTTTGTATAAAGACCATCACAAAACATAATAACAAACTGGACTTTGCACGATAGCTTGACAAGCTCTGTAAGCCGTGCTGTTTCATTGAAGGACAGGTGCGGGGCAGACTAACTGGCAGGATGACACCCGACCTGCTGCTGCATCCAAACGATGCCTGGTGCAGCTGCGTTGTTCTTATATGTGAGTCGACATTTCTTGAAGGGAAGGCTTCTGTTCTTTTTCTCTGATGTAGAACCCTCATCCTTATCTGAGTTCACCTCTGTTATAGCACGTCTTTATTTGAAAACAGCAGTGTCAGACCAGGGTGAGCGTGAACGCGACTAAGAGAAAAAAGAAAAAAAACACTAACCTTTATAAGTACCATACCTTTACACCGGCTGTTAGACTCAAATATAATGTATGTTTTTATTGTATTATTGGTAACAATAAGAGGAGATCACTACTCAAAATGTTTATTTTGAGATACAGCAGGGCTAAAACCCGCAACCTATTGATTATGAGTCAGCGGTTCTTACCGCTGTACTACCAAAGTGATCGTGACAACAAAGTACAATAACCCAATTTATTTTTCTTCAGTTATAGTCTTGAATAAAACCACACTTGTTATGTTATTTGTACCTTTTGGGAAAGTGCTTATTGAATATTTTGTCTTCAGTCTTCACACATTATACACTTCATGTCAAAATTTTGTCGTTAGTACTAAAACATGAAAAAAGTTTGCCTTTTAGGTATGTATTCAACATTTCTCTCATCTTACACTTACTTAGATTTTTGTAGACACTGAACACACATTAAATGCATGTGTTTCGCACAATGATATATTTGCCCTATATAGCTCCAGGTACATCACTCCCAGATAAACAAGGCTTGAGCTGGGAGAGCTTTTTGCCCTTCCTGAGGCAGTGGAGGGATGGAATAGCAGACTGCTTATGTTGGTCGACACATTTACAACACAAAGACTCTGATGGAGAGGTGCAAATGAATTTAAGGTGGGCCAGGATTACAATGTTTTTTCATAGGCTTTGGTAATTCTAGTGTTAAAATGGCCCTGGATTATAAATTTTTTGTTGGTTTCTGGGATTCTAGGGTTAATAAGAAAGCACAGGCAACTTGTTCTACTACCTGTCAGGCATCGTTTATATCAGGCTTTAGCCAGCGCCCTGTACTGCCCCGAAAAACAAGCACCTGAGTGAAACCTCCACTCTTGACACATCTTCGCCCGCTGTTCTGGGGAATTACCATATCTCTATAGGAACTCTGCCTTTAGGAGGTCATAGTTAGCAGCATTCTCCTCTGAGACATCATAATAAATCTCTCTGAGCGCCACCCCTTAGAAACAGTGCCGTTATGTTAGCCCATTTCACATGCTTCCAATGGTGCATAGTGGCTATCTGTTCAAAATCCAGGAACTAAGACTTGATATGATTATTATCTTTACAAGAGGATAATACCTGGAATGGAGCTTGTGCCTTGTCTTTTTGGACAGCAACATGCACCTCATATTCAGTGCTCTAGGCGTCATGCTTTTCCACCTGGACCTTTATGGACTGGAGCTCCATTGCCATGGCTGTCACACTGGCTCTTAGGTCCTGTTCCTGGCTTATCTTGGAGAAAAATCATGTCGACTGCATCACTGTAAATAAAACACAAACACAGAAAAAGGTTTGGGGTAGCCACCCCATTTACTTGAAGATTCTGATAAAATTAAGGCAAAAAAACTGTGTTTACAGACATGGGCCCAGAACCGAACTGTCCTAATGGCAGAAAGATAGCGTTTTTATTGTTGGTTGCAAGAAATTAAGTCACTTAGGACTGGAACCGGAAGTGATGTCACTGGGGCCAGAACTGGAAGGAATGCTAATGGCCCCGGTGGGATTTCCCTCAGGTGGTTTGCAGGAGAAAGAGAGAGAAAGGGTTAGTACACACTGCCACCACCTGGTCCTGCATGGAATTACCATCCTTCAAGCCCTTTATAGCTGCCTACTGAATATATACATATTTATATACAAATAATATACAGTGCCTTCAGAAAGATTCAGATCCCTTCATTTTTAACACATTTTGTTATGTTGTAGCATTATGCCAAAATCATTTAAATAAAAATTTTCCCCCTCATTAAGCAAAATGCAATCACTCAGAATGATAAAGTGAAACCAAGACTTTAGAAATTTTTGAAAATGTTGTCGCAAAAATGGATGCAAGACTCATAAAAAGGTTTGGGCCAGCCACCTGTATAATATTCCCTGGCTGCAAATGGGTAAATTGCTAGCACTGATGTGCTCAGAATGGAGTCCAAACCAGAACTGATTAGGTTAGTTAAATATGGTGGCTAAAAAGGCCAGAAAAGGAAATGAGGTCATTGAGGGTGGAAGTGGAAGGGTCCTCTTCCATAGGTTCCGACCCAGACATGATGTCATCAAAAGGGCCAGAACAGGAAGTCTCTTCGGTCATGGGTTCTTCACCGGAAGTGACGTCATTCAAGGGTCCGGAACCCGGAAGTGGCGTCATTAGGGCCTAGGTGGAATTTCCCGTGAATGGTCTGCAGGAAAGTGAGAAAAAAGGTCAGTGCACTCCGCCACCCTCTGGTCTGGTGTGGAATTACTCTCCTTTAGACCCTTTAGCTGCCTCCCATGCGCACATGTACGACAAGGCCCACCCTCAGCCGAAACCCATCAGGTCGGGCATACCTGACCTGGAGGTTGTGAACACAAGAAACAGCATCGGTGTTGGCATGAAGAGAACTAAGACGATGGACGAGTGAAAACCTGTAAGGCTGGTGACCCATGGGTTTGTCTCCTTGTGTAAGGCCATTCACTGTAACAGTTGTGGGGAACAGCCCGAACACAGACAGGCAGACATCATTGTAAGTCACCCAATACACATTTCTCTCTGGTTTGCCTCCACTCCTCCCCTCCCGAGCTCTGTCTTTCTTTCTCCCGACTCCAGCAATCGAATGGAGGGAGGCGGCCCCTTTTATACACACCCGGACGAGATCCAGGTGCCTCCCGATAACCTTTTGCCGGCCCTCCCAGGTGTGACGGAAGTGCCAGCTATGCACCCGGAAGCACTCCGGGTGTCCCTGGTCTTCTTCCCCCCAACACTTCCGGGTGTGATGGAAGTGCTGAGGGCCAGGGCTCCTCAGGCATCTGGGCGCCCCCTGGTGGTGTCCACGGGCCCCAATAGGGTTGAGCTCCTAAGCTCTGTTCCCATGGTCCCCAAAGCCACCAGGGTGGGGGCCCCTTGTGGTCTGGAGGAGACATAAGCCCTCCTCCAATCCTTCTAGGAGTCCAGGCTGGGTATCACCCCCAGTTGCTTGCCACACAGCCCGTCCGCCACCTGAGACCCATAGGGGTCAATGGCCCGTCCCACAAGGGCAGATCTCTCAATAAGAGGGTCCTACTTCAGGTCCAGGGTCCAGTCCTGCAACACAACAAGCAGAAACAGGAACAGAGACGCTGCCTGGACACCACCACCTGGCATCCTTCTGTGCCACGCACAGGCAGCGCTCCCCCCTCCGACCGTCACCCTGGGATTTGCCCCTTCATCACCTCCCCTCCGTGCCCCCCTAGTTGGGACACCAGACGGGACTGCTTGCACCCCTGTCACCTCAGCCGACTTCAGGGTTTTCCTCTGCCTCCACAGAGGGCGGCCCTTCTCTGGACATGAGCATCCTGCCTCACGTCCGCCCTTATTGGAGGAACCGGCTTTGTTCCCTTGATTCCTCCTCCTTCTCTGGGACACCGTAACAGTTTGGGTCTCCCTATGGGAGAGGTATAGACCATATCCCATTCGCTAGGGGTACTAAATATGGCCTTAACCTTTGCAGAGTCCTTTAAAGGAACCTGTCAATACCCTTTTGTCACGTCAGGTGTGGTCAAGTATTTAGCCTGTCCTAGACTCTCGAGGAGGTCGTCCAGTCGTGATATTGGATAGGCATCAAATTGGGAGACTTGATTAATTTCATGGAAGTCATTGCAAAACCTTCAACTTCCATCAGGCTTATTGACCAAGATTATCGGGCTGGACCAGGGACTAAAACTTTCCTCTATCACTCCTAGTTTCAGCATGTG
This sequence comes from Polypterus senegalus, assembly GCF_016835505.1. Classification (NCBI taxonomy): domain Eukaryota; kingdom Metazoa; phylum Chordata; class Cladistia; order Polypteriformes; family Polypteridae; genus Polypterus; species Polypterus senegalus. The sequence goes on along the minus strand of NC_053164.1, from coordinate 157,916,213 downwards.
CTTGGTCTCAAGCTAAATTTCATCTCTTTATGCTTCAGGAAGACAATAGGGACGTTGCCAAACTATAACCCTGGGTTCTGTCACGATGTCGTGCACAATTAGAGAGGTCCTTCCAGATTTTTCACTTACTATCTCTGGAATGGACAGGATGACTGATTCCAGCTCCCACTATTGCCTAGATCTTAAATTCTGGCCAATGTTAAGGTTCTCCTTGTGAGCAAAGAGTGAACAGGACTGGCCAGAGGAGGAATCAGGATCCCTGTCCTTCCATGTTTTCAGTAAGTTCACATGATAAACATGCTCGCTCAGTTGATGATTGGGCTGTTTCACCAAACAGTCGACAAGTCCTTTCCTCTCCTTAACTTCATATGGTACTTGCCAATGGGCAAGTAATTTTGAATGTAGGTACTAGGACCATAACTCGATCCCCCAGGTGGAATTCTCAGAGAGACGTGTCTCGGTCATAATATCGGACCTGTGCTGCTTGCACTTCTTCAATGCGACGTTTCAGTATGGGCTAAATTTTTCCAAATCTGTCGCATAACTGCGCAACATATTCTGTTTGTGGAGGGAAGAGACTCTTTTTCCCACCCTTCTTTTAAAATATCCAATATGCCTCTGGGTTGTCGTCTGTATAATAACAAAAAAGGTGAGAACCACATAGAGGCTTGTGGGACTTCCCGATATGTAAAAGAATGAGTTGGAGGAGCTGGTCCCAGTTGCTCCCATCCTCGCTGACTACCTTGCGAAGCATCTGTTTGAGAGTCTGATTAAACCTCTCTATGAGTCAGGCGGTTTGAGGACGATACACCGTGGTTTTTAGATGCTTAATTTTAAGTAATTTGGCTGTGTCCCTTGGTCTGTCAGGACTTCCTTAGGGATGCTGAATCGCACAAAGATGCCTGCCAATTCCCATTCAATGGCTTTAGAAGTAGCTGAGTGCAAGGGAACAGCTTCTGGATACCGGGTAGCATAATATACGAGGACCACAATATATTTGTGTCCACTGGCTGAGGGCTCTAGGGGTTCCACCAAGTCAACCCTGATTCTCTCAAACGGGACATCAATCAGGGGAAGGGGAACGAGAGGAGCATGGTCTTTCCTAGGAATTTGTTGCATTTGACACTCTGGGCAAGACATGCAAAAGTGACGAACCTCCTCATTAATTCCCAGCCAATAAAATCGGAGCTTAATTCTCTCCAAAGTTTTTTCGGTGCCCAAATGGCCTCCTAGGAGATGGGCATGTGTTATTCACAGACATGCTGCTGGAAGGTTTGGGGAACTAGCAGCAACTTCTGCATCTCCCCCTCATGCTCTGCTACCCGATACAACAGATCATTCTCTAAAACAAAGGACCCTGTGGCATGGGTTGATGAGTGCACAGGCAATTGACAAGAGCAACTGCATTTTTTGAGAATCTAACAGAATCGTTATTCCACTGTTCCCTTTAAAAGGAAGCCGGGGTTTCTCTAAATCAGGGGTCTCCAACACGTAGCACGCGAACTACTGGTAGCTCATAACCCTTTTCCAAGTAGGTCGCCAAAGGGTTAATGAATCATACATAAATTAGAAAACTTTCCTTAGTTAAATTAGAGGTGGGTGATCTTTCCAAAAAATCATATCGCGATTCACAATTTGAAATGCAATCTATATTTTCAATGTGGCATACACTTAAGAGAATATCCGGACTCAAACTCATCAAGACCTAAGTAACAGTTTATTTTAAATATCAAAAGAAGTTGAATTCAATTGTTCTCTCATTTGCTAGTTAAAAGGAGTTAAGAAACACGCCTTGAAACTGACAAATGATTGTGGAAGGCCCCTCCCCTCGGCTTGCTGCGTGTTTCTCAGAAATAAATGGAAATAAGTCGGTACCACAAGCAAACTATGATACTTAGCAAAATGAGAGGAGTCGCAAAATCAACTGGAATGTTCAAGCAAATTATAGAAAAAAACCCAATCTAAATCTGTTAAATAGTTCTCTCGTGAAAAGCAGACAGACATACTGACAGACAGGCGTTCGATCTTAAATATTATATATTAGTAAACCTTCAAAATAATGTGCAGTTGTCTCAGCATTTGTGGAGCATAGTAGAAACAGATAACTATAAGAATCTTCACCAAGCAGCTCTAAAAATGTTCGCTTTGCTTGGGTCTACATACCTCTGTGAGTCTGCCTTTTCTGACATGAATGTCATGATATCAAAGTTCAGAACAAGACTGACAGATGAACATTTAAATGACTCCATAAGAGTGAACCTAAGTGGCTACACCACCATACACCTCTCTTGTTGACTCCATCCAGTGCCAGTCATCTGATTAGCTAAAAAACACATCACACATGCAACTGGACATATGAATACTCTTGTGAAGTGAAACAGTGATGTGTAACAAAATGATAAATGAATAAGTAATATCTGTGTATTTGTAATTGCATTGTTTTGTTTTGACAGCATTCATGTTTTAATTCAGTAGTACGGGATACACAAGAAAATGCATACAGACATACAAAATGCACTTGCAGGTGAATTAAATTTTTTTTGTGATGTTTTAATGCAAAATGTGAGTTGTGGACACCAACATTTTGTAAATGTTCAGGAAAAACAAGCTTAGTCAGTTTGTTTGGGTTGAAATAAGCTATGAGAATAAATGTTAGAAAAAATGAGTAGCTCTTGGCCATTTTGATTTTGTAAAAGTAGCGTTCAGGGGAAAAAAGGTTGGAGACCCTTGCTCTAAATCGAAAGTGTAACAAGTCAATGAAACCTCTGGGCTATTGATCTGGCCAGTTAAGTATCTGAGAGGGTTGTTAATCAGTTTCAGCTGTTTTGGTGTTAATGAAATTAACAGCAGGTGCAGTAGGGAGGCAACCATGAGATGGCCCCCAAAACAGGAATGGTTTAACAGGTGGAGGCCACTGATATTTTCCCCTCCTCATCTTTTCTGACTGTTTTTCTACTAGTTTTGCATTTGGCTATGGTCAGTGTCACTACTGGTAGTATAAGCCGATACCTGGACCCTACAGAGGTTGCACAGGTAGTCCAACTTCTCCAGAATGGCACATCAATACATGCTATTGCCAGAAGGTTTGCTGTGTCTCCCAGCACAGTCTCAAGGGCATGGAGAAGATTCCAGGAGACAGGCAGTTATCTAGGAGAGCTGGACAGGGCCGTAGAAGGTCCTTAACCCATTGGCAGGACTGATATCTTCTCCTTTTGGGCAAGGAGAAGCAGGATGAGCACTGCCAGAGCCATACAAAATGACCTCCAGCAGGTGTGAATGTCTCTGACTAAACAATCAGATACAGACTTCATGAGGGTGGCTTGAGGGCCCAACATCCTCTAGTGGGCCCTGTGCTCACTGCCCAGCACCGTGGAGCTTGATTGGCATTTGCCATAGAATACCAGAATTGGCTGGTCCACCACTGGTGCCCTGTGCTTTTCATAGATGAGAGCAGGTTCACCCTGAGCACCTATGACAGACATAAAAGGGTATGGAGAAGCCATGGATAATGTTATACTGCCTGCAACATTGTTCAGCATGACTGGTTCTGTGGTGGGTGAGTGATGGTCTGAAGAGGCATATCCACGGAGGGACGCACAGACCTCTACAGGCTAGACAATTGCACCTTCTCTGCCATAAGGTATCGGGATGAAATCCTTGGACCCATTGTCAGACCCTATGCTAGTGCACTGGGTCCAGAGTTCCTCCTGGTGCTCTTTCTTTTTAATAAGGAGACTCAAACCGTCAGCGCGTCCCAGAGTGACAGGAGGAATCCGAGGGTGAGTGCCGGTTCCTCCGATAGGATGGGACGTGGTGCTGGGTGCACACGTCTGGGTGCTGGCCGCCCTCTGCGAGGGCAGAGGGAACCCTTGAGGTCAGCGGAGAGGAAAGGAGTGCAGGCGGTTCCGTCTGTTACAATGACAGGAGGGACACGGAACCCGCGGAGGGGGTGCCGAACAGGCAAGTGCCGGGGTGCCGGATGGAGGGGGGAACGCTGCCAGTGCATGGCACAGAGGGACGCCAGGGAAGGGTGTTCAGGCAGCGGTTCTGCCCCTTTGTTTCTGTCTGTTTCAGGGCCGGACACCGGACAAGCAGTAGGACCCACTTCGTTGGGAACCTGCCCTCAGGAGACAGGCCCTCTGCTGGAAAGACTCTCCGCTGGCGTGCAGATGCCGCCACGGCTGGAGGAGGCTACGAGGGAGCGAGTGGCTCCAACCAAAGGGGTGCAAAAACCTTGGAGGGGGTGCCGAAGGAGTGGGCCCCGGGGTACCGATAAGAGGGGGGAGCGCAGCCTGTGTGAGGCACAGGAGGACACCAAGTGGTGGTGTCCAGGTGGCGCCTCCGCCCCTATCCCTGTTGGGAGAACAGGGCCGGACCTCGGCTGCCCAGGAGTAGGACCCGCTTTAGGGGTAAGCTGCCCTCGCGGGACGTGTTGCTCCTCCCGAGTGGTCTTTGCTGGCTGTGGGGCACTGGCAGGGATGCCAGGGGCAACGACCCGGCCGGGACACCTTGAGGGACCGGAAGAGGGTCTACACCCGCCCTGGAACACGTGGGGGCCGCCATCCTGGTTGCTTTGGGGGCCACGGGTAGAGGGCTTGGAAGCCCAACCCTGTAGGGACCCGTGGTCACGGCCAGGGGACGCCTAATGCCTTGGGGAACCTGGACCTCAGCACTTCCGCCACACCAGGAAGTGCTGGGGGGAAGAGGAGCAGGGACACCCGGAGAGCTTCCGGGAGAACAGCCAGCACTTCCGCCACACTGGGGCGTGTCCAGGGAGGAGTGCCGGGAAACACCTGGAGCCCATCCGGGATGAAATAAAAGGGGCCGTCTCCCTTCATTCGAGGCTGGAGTCGGGTGGAAGCAGGACAAAGCAGGAGAGAGAGTGGAGGCGGCCTGAAGAGAAAGGCATTGTGTGGCCAGGACTGTGTGGGGGTTCGTGTGTGTGTACTTGAAATTATTGTATATAGTGTTGTAAATAAACGTGTGGTGGTGTTTAACAACATGTCTGCCTGTCTGTGCCAGGGCCGCGTCCACACAGTCTATATTAAATAGCAAGGGTCCTCGACCTCATGCTGCTTCTTGTCATAATTATTTTTTTCAAAAATATTTTTGCAAGAAGCCTAAAGTAAAATAATAATAAAAATAAAATAGAAACATATATGATAATATCCATCCATCCATTTTCTAACCCGCTGAATCCGAACACAGGGTCACGGGGGTCTGCTGGAGCCAATCCCAGCCAACACAGGGAACAAGGCAGGAACCAATCCTGGGCAGGGTGCCAACCCACTGCAGGACACACACAAACACACCAAGGCCAATTTAGAATCACCAATCCACCTAACCTGCATGTCTTTGGATTGTGGGAGGAAACCGGAGCGCCCAGAGGAAACCCACGCAGACACGGGAGAACATGCAAACTCCACGCAGGAGTATATATATGGATTTTTAAAATAATTTTATATACAGTAGTACCAAATTCATTCACTTCATGTGACGTTTGTATGACATTCTTGATTAAATATGCTCAGTGAACCTAAATAAATCCCTTGTTTCCTGCTGACACATCCATCCCTGCCTCTTAAATTCATTCCACGCTCCCGAGCCGATATCTGCTATCAATCGGGGCAGGCATATTATAAAGGAAGGGTTTTGCTAATATAATATCACAAAACGTTGGGCGACATTCTACTTTTCCGTTGTTCACATTTTAAGGGCAGAATCCATTTTACTGGAATAAACTTTACCGCAGAATGCGGAGCGCGGGGTTATACGCCTTTAAGAGAATTTATTGTGAACTCTCCTCCTGCGTAACAGGAAGGACAGACGCTAAGAAGTGAACCGTTTTAGAAGCGCTTCCCTTGTAATACAAAACAACTGAAGCTGTGATGTGTTGTTTTGCTTTGGAATAAATGTCCAGGCAAAAAGTCGTGTTTATGAGATACGGCATAAGTATGAGAGAAGGGTGACGAAGAAGAAGGCGGCAGTGCGGTATAGCTAAACATCGCCTTATATAGATGCAGTTTGCGTTCAGTTTGTTACGAACACGGGTAGCTACTTTTAAGTCAAAAAATGTAAACAACGAGATTGCGCGTGTTTGGTGAGAACGAGGGAGGCTAACTGACGGAGGTACCCAGTCAAACATGTCAACTGACGAAATCGTTGCCATTATTATGGAAGATAAAACATACAATGTGAGCAAAAGCAAACTGATTGAGAACAGCGATTATTTTCGTGCTTTGTTCAGTTCTGGCATGCGGGAATCCAAAGAAAACCGTGTCCAGCTACAGGGCCTGAGTGCTCACGGCCTGGAGCTGGTCCTCCGCTTCATCAACACCTCCCAAGTTCACGTCGATAACGATAACCTGGAAGACTTAATCCAGGCTGCAACTTTCCTGCAGGTAACAGCCATCTATAAGTTGCTACTTTCCGAGATTTGCCAGGACAACTGTTTAGAGCTGTACTATCTGGCCGACCTCTATGGCCTTGTTGATCTCAGGACAGCCTGTCTCACATTCATGGCTTGCTATTACCATGTAATGCTGAGGAGGGAGGAGTTCAGGTGTTTGCCAGCCGCATTTGGGCAACAAGTGAAGGATCTACGGATGAAAGGTAGAGCCACCTTGATGGCATTTGGAGACTTCAGTGGTATATCTCAGGATTCACTGCTGTCAATGCTGAGGTATGAGGAGGTCGCTCAACGGTGGCTTCCTTTTGATTGCAACTTTCCTGCAGATATGGTCAATGTCAGGGGATATGGATCAGCCGTCTTGGACAACTATTTCTTTATAGTTGGGGGCTATAGGATAACCAGTCAGGAAATTTCTGCAGCTCATTGTTACAACCCCAGTCAAAATGAATGGATCCAGATTGCATCTCTAAACCAGAAAAGGTATTTTTGTTAGTTCACAAAAAATACATTTAAATGCCTTTTAGTGTTCCGTCGCTAAGAGTTTACTTTCACCAGTTTGTTTTTTTTTTTTTTTTGTTGCACAGAACCAGAATTCATTAGTGTTTATGTGAATCCACACCACTATTTTAATATTAGTATTTATTATTATTCATTAAACCCTGTTTCACATTTTTGGGTAATACAAAAGGGACTGCATCACTATTAAGCCATATAAGTTGTCATTCTGGTATTCATTGTGTCATAGCTGATGTCTCTGAAATTTAAACTTAAAAGTCAGTGGCAGGTAAACAAGATTTTAATTCCAAGCCACAATGTATTCTGTGGTTTCATTGGAATATTGAAGGTATTAATAAGTTTATGATAACATGGAACTAGTTAGGATTACTTGGCCGGAAGCTAGCCAAGTGATCTTGAAAACCTCTCCATCATGGCACAACACTCCCAGGCACTAATATGTTCAGTTCTTACAACTGTCTTCTTGAGAATACATTATTATAGTCTCCTTCCTCTCATCTTAATGTTCTCTCTTTCTTTCTCTCTCCTCATGGCATAAACACATTTCGATAGATATAATATTATCTTACTTTTAGCATTTGCATGTTTTTTAATTTGCTATTATACTCCATTTTGACTTTATGTAGAGCAACATTATTTACAGCAGTAAATTCAAATTTTGCAATAAAGTTAACCGTGAATCTTTTTAGCACGTTTCTTCTTTTTCCAAAAGAATTCTTGCTTGACTAATCCCTCCCATGCAGATAAGCTTTATCTAAATACCTAATTTGCTTCTTTCACTGTTCAGTCCATATTCTGAAATGCAATACACAGAAGGGCACAGTTTAATAAGAAATTTAGTAAAGATTTGTTTCAATGATCTGTGTGTAAGGTTATTTGAGTCTACATTGGCCAAATGTGATAAAGTATAAGGACTGGTTCCTGCCTTGCACCTTTTGCTGCGGATATAAACTCTGGCTTCTGACAGCGCTATATTAAAAATTAAACATGTCTAGAAGATGAATAGGTATATTAGAGCACAAGTCCACTGTCTGTGTTGCAATGAAGCATACACCAGTGCACAAATCATTGCTTCATTAATTTTCAGACGGCTCAAAATTTTTATATCCATGTTTTATAGATCAATTAACATCTTTAACATCAGTAAAATTTGTTATTTGTATTTTAGGCCTTTAATTGTTTGTGTGTGTGGTTTTTATTTATTTATTATTTTTTAGTATATGGTTTCTTTGTTGAGACATTCAATCATAAATATTAAAAAAAAAATGTAAAGCAGTTTAAGTGCACTAGATTTACTGGAGACCAATGACATTTCTTATTTTCTCTAATTCAGTTTTATTAGCGTTAACTTCTTGCATTTATTTGGTTAACACTTTAGGTACTGCAAAATTCATTAAATACTCATTTAGTCTTATGTAACAAGACCATAACAAAGGCATCTTTTGATTTTAGCAATTAACCATCTCTACAGTGTAGCCTAATAAATAGATAGCAATTATCCATCTGTACAGTGTAGCCTAATAAATGCACTATCTAAACCAAATTGTTACATTTTCATTTAGTTTTTTAAATCAGTATTTTGTTCAGTGTTATCTTAATAATTGTTTTTTTTCTTCAATATCCACTTAAGGAAAATTAAAATATTAATTTTGTGCGGAAGAAACCAATTAAGTAACAGTTGTAACTGGAGACTTACTTAGTTTGGTATCCAAAGATGTTGGAAAGAATAAATGTATCAAGTAATTTTACAAAAAAGTTACAAATGTCCATGTGTGTAATATATATTTTTCTTTGCAAAGTCTTTGGAACAGTTAAATAGGCAGTTGTTCCTGTGTTTGGCTTGAGTTCAGAAATGATTAGATTAACAAGTATAACAAGACATAGCTTAATTAAAGGCAACTTTTACTTTATCTAAGGAACATTTTGTGAATGAAAACATGCAAGACTGAATCTTAATAAATTATCTGAAGTGATTGATTTTGGAAATCTGCATAGAATCTTGAAAATGTAATGGGATAATGTACTGTACAATAAATATGTATGTACCAAATTATTCCATGTGAATAACAATTTAAAATGATTTCTTTCTTATGTATTGGTGGCTGGATATTAATTAAAAGCTTTGTTGCCAAAAGACCATTTTAAGAATTGTGTCTTAAACTATTTGTTCTTCCACATTTGTAGTGTTTTTTTTTTTTTTAATATATATGATCCTTTTTTTCCCATCAGTTTTACTGCTTAGGTTGTATTCGCTGTATACTGTGATAGAAACCAGGCCATCAGCGAGCCTCCAACCATGAGCACACAGAGTCCCGGGTTCTAATAATGTAAGGTATATTAACCAAATTATTTCCAAAGTTAAAAAAAGCACAAGCACAAACAGGTTCTCTTTTCTCACAATTCTCTCTCTCTCTCTCACTGCCCTTCTCCAGTCAAGTGTTGCTGTACGTCCTCCCAACTCCGACTTGCCTGGATAAGGGTGTGCGGTCCTCTTTTATTAAGGACCTGGGAGTAAGGCCACTGCTGAATGGAAGTACTTCCAGGTCATATGGAAGTCCCATACTTTAGGGAGCACATCTCCTGCAGCGCCCCTTGTGGCATCCACGATCCCCAGCAGGACTCTGGTACTGGACTACAACTCCTGGCTTTTCCTGCTAGTTCCTGAATGGGTGCTGATACGGAGGGCTGCTGCCATCTAATGCCAGGAGGGAATAAATATTCCCCAGCGACAGTCCATCCCTGCCTTCTTCTGTCTTGGCCAGGGAAGGTATAAAGTCTATATCTGGTGGGGATGCCTGTCCATTTATTCAGGGCCTTCTGTCCAGGTAAGGGATCTTCTGGACTCCTGGATGGGCAGCGTCCCTCCTACAATACATACTGTATCCTGTAAAGACTAACATATTTTATTTTAAACCTTTTGTCACTGTCAGTGAGAACTTTACTATAAACCTTTTGTCACTGTCAGTGAGAACTTTACTACACTGTGCCTTTTCTAGACTACATTAGGATTAAAGAGTATCATGACACTTTGCAAGTACAACTATTAAAAAAAAAGACACACCATTAGAAACTGAAAGGCTAAGTTTGATTTAGCTGTTAAAAATTATAACTTACGATTTTGATGTTTCTAATGTTCAAAATGTGGTTGTTTAAAGTATCAGAGGCAAAATGTTGTATAGCCAGTCTTTAAAGGATATCATTTAGAAACTTGTTTCTCATAATGCAAGTCTGAATATATTGTAGTCACCTTTTTAATATGACACAAATATAGCACATTAGTGTTTCACCTCTTAAAGCAAAAATGGGTCTGACCTGATAGAATCAGAAAATCACAATAATGAGTCATTTCTGAAGTGGAGATTTTTTTTTTTATTTTTGTACCATCTGCATCATCATCCATCCATCCATTTTCCAACCCGTTGAATCCAAACACAGGGGTCTGCTGGAGCCAATCCCAGCCAACACAGGGTGCAAGGCAGGAACCAATCCCGGGCAGGGCGCCAACCCACCGCAGGAGACACACACCCACACACCAAGCACAATTTAGATTCGCCAATCCACCTAACCTGCATGTCTTTGGACTGTGAGAGGAAACCGGAGGAAACTCATGCAGAGAACATGCAAACTCCACGCAGGGAGGACCCGGGAAGCGAACCCTGGTCTCCTAACTGCGAGGCAGCAGCGCTACCACTGCCCCACCATTTAGAGATCATTTCGATCTCAATAATCATTTAGAGATTATTATAGGTATATCCTTTATACGCCACACAGAACTTCTGATACATAAAAACACCACCCAAGGCAGTTAAATATCGCTAAATATTAGCAACAAGTCATATAATACATAAATGCTTAAAAGATTTATTCCTAGTTTAAATACAGTCCACTTGTTAACAGATTTTTCTGCTTCAATTTGGCAAACAGAGACACTATACAGATGAGTTCATTTTTCTTCAGCTGTTTGGTAGATGAAATTGTAATAATTAAAAATATACTCATTGTTGTTTTGGAGACAAAATAATATCTTAGCATGTCACAACCTACATTTGTAATATAATTCCTGTTCCCCCTCATTTTTTGAAAGCTAAAGCAAAAAAAAACTGGTTTATAATTTCATTTTCAGCATAGCCAGTTATTTCGGTACTTACTGTCTTTGAGATGCAGTAACATGTTGTGAAATTTTTTTTGTAAGTGGTCACAGTACGTCAAGCTTCAATGAAGCTTTTTTGTGTTTCTTTTTTAGTTCTTATTGTGAATTGGTCTGTGTTGTGTGTTGCACTGCTTCCAACATTCTAGAAAATGTGTATAGTTTAGTGCTGGTGTTACAAGTGGGTTGTGTGTCAGGAAAAATGCATTAAATCTTTGGAAAGGTTAAGAGCTTCTGTTGAGAGGAGTATGCAAACACAATGTACTTGTGCTTTCAGGATTTAGGAAGTTGTATAAGTGGGATTTGGAGTAAAGTATTTTTCTTCAGCCTGTAACAAAAATGGGATGTGTTTGTTGCAAATTATTTTTGGCTACCATACTGTGTCCTTCACCATTTCCACATTTCCAAAGGAAGTTCACAAACTTGAAGCTATTCCAGAAAATATTGTTGTCTGTTCATGTTTCAGATTTTAGTCCTTTATTGGGATTATAAAAGAAAATGCCATAATTACAAGTGGCATCCTTTAACATGAACTGTGAATAATGTAGATAGAATTAACTAATATTCCCTAAAAAGTGCAGAGGTAGATTTGCTGCAGTCCTCCTAGCATTCCTACAGTTAGAACACAGATTCTTTCCAATGGGCTTAGTAAGTCATGTACAGTAAGCATTCACCCAGATTTTGGCCTTTTGTACAAATACTTATGGAATTATTCTTCTTTAATCTGACATTGGGTGTTATATAAATTATCTCTTCTGAAGAAATTTACTACCAGTGAATTTGGATATGCCTTACAATGTTTCTCCAAATGCCCATGTCAACAGTAAATTAGTTTGTTTGCAAAGTTAATCGTGTATGGCATCTGGAATAAAGAAATGGGCTAATGTCAGATCAGAGTGTATTATTTTGCTTAAAATTAGTTATTTTTGGGAAACATGATGAAATATTGGTGGGTACTACTATCTCATTGATCCTGTCGCTTGGGTTTGATGTGAAGTTTGCACATTCTACATCTTCATGAGTTTTCCTTCCAAATTTTTTCCAACTGATTTTTTTGAAATTAGCCCCTGTGTTTGTATGTGAATGAGGTTGGGAATTGCAATGGACTGGCACACTGTCCAAGGTTATTACCTGTCTTGAGTCCAAGCCTGCCCAGATAAGCTTCGGCCAGCAGTGTATTAAGCAGGTTGGAGGTTTTTGTTATTAACAAAAAAGACATGCAGGCATAACATAATTATACTGTGAAGCACATAAACCTATGCAGATTTTCACAGTGTTTGATTTGGACTACTCCCCATTTGACATTGGTCCTTGTGTGAATGTGGTTGTGCCCCTGAGTGGCGCTTGTAATGGTCTGGTGCTCTGTACAGAGCTGTAACCTGCCTTCCTTCTGAGGGTGTTGCCAGGATAGCCTCCAGCTGCCAGATAACATTCTGACACAGTCTAATGCAGGGTATGTGGTGGGGCACTGTTTTATGCAAATAGAGTGGATGTTAAAGGAAGCAGCAGAAATGTGTGGGGCCAAGTTGATTTTAGTAACAAAAATGCATATTCTATATCTGCCTGTCATAAATGTGTGGGTTCACTGGTTTACTTTTGAAATGATATTCACAGCTTAGAAGTAGAGCCATCTGAGAAAATTGTTTAAATATTATTTTTATATGGCATGATATGTCTATTACCTGCAAAAAGTGCTGAAATTCACACACTCACTTTTAACATTTAAACTTATTGATATTTTTCCTTAAGGAGCATGAGATCAGTCTTAATTTGAATATGTTCAAGTACAGTACCTATATAGCAAAAGCGTTTATCCTCGCTTGCACCAATCAATGCTGAAATCCTAAAATGGATCAAAGCAATATAATGTACTTGCAAAAAACAACATTCTCAAATTAATCATTTTACTGGTATGTCATCCTATGCTGTTTCCCGAATATGTCAAAGATCATAGTAATACAGCAGAATGTTATTACCTGACATTGCATGACCTAGCTGGCCAGAAAAAGTGAATGGTTCTTTATCATCACATCACTGCATACCCCAAGCCAATAACACAGAAAGTAAACATTCCACTAAACAGATTGAAGCTTACAATTGCTGTATAGCATTAAAAAGTAAAGTTTTATATATGATGTTAAAGAAGGAGCAATTAAGTTCCATCAATGAAACAGTTATCTTCTTTCATGTAAAAAAGATATTAATACAATATGATGCAATGCAATTTATATAGCCCGAAAACACCCAAGTGCTGCAGTGGGCTTTAACATGCCCTGCCTTTTGATAGCCCCCAAGCCTTGACTCTCTAAGAAGACAAGGAAAAACTACCCCCAAAAAAAAACAAAAAAAAAAAACAAAAAAACACTTGCCGGGGAGAAAAAAAAATCTGGATGAAACCTTGGGAAAGGCAATTCATAGAGAGACCCTTTCCAGGTAGTTTGGGCATGCAGTGGTTGTCAAAAAAGAGGGTAAATACACTATAATACACAGAATAGAACACAAATAATCCTCAATACAATATAATTGAGCAAGAGAAATATTACAAGTACAGAGCAGAATTCATCAGTAGATGATATCACATAATACGATAATATGGATTTGTTCAGAGTCCTGGAGATATCTCCCCCTATTGGCCATTCCACAACCGAGTCAGTGCTGGGCCAGCCAATCCTATGAAAGGACCCCTCTACCCGATAATAATAATTCTTTGCATTTATATAGTACTTTCCTCACTACTCAAAGCACTCAGCAATTGCAGGATAAGGGCCTTGCTCAAGGGCCCAACAGAGCAGTCCCTTTTGGCATTTACGGGATTCGAACCAGCAACCTTCCGATTGCCAGTGCAGACTGCCGATGCAGTCAGTACAGTTAATCAGCAGCTTTAGTCAGGATATGCTAAACTGAAGTAGTGAGTCTTTAGCCAGTATTTGAAAGTTGAGACTGAAGGGGCAATCCATTATAGCAGCAAGCAGACCATTCCACTGTTATTTTATTAGTCCTTGGAATCATAAGCAGACCGGCATCTTAATCTTAAAGTATGATCTTAATGCACGTTCTAGTTTGTAAGATATAAGTTCAAACAAGTAAGCCGGACCTTGGCCATTTAAGGCTTTATATGTTAAAAGGAGGATTTTGAAATCTACTCTGAACTTAACTGGGAGCCAGTATTAGGATTTAAGAACTGGAGTTATGTGTTCATATTTTCTTTGGATTAACTGTAAGCTGTGTAAAGAACAGTTTAAACATCCAGTGATCACCACATTGCTGTAGTCAGTCCTACTTGAAATAAATGTATAAATTAATTTCTCAGAATCCTACTTATTTATAAAACGCCTTAATTTCCCAACATTTTTAAGATAGAAAAAACATGATTTAGACAATTTTGTAATGTGTGCTTTAAATATGCTAGAATCAAAGATAACTACTAGAATGTAGGCTGATTCAGTAAAATTAATGGTGATTCCATTAATTTCATTGGTGAGTTAAATGATGACAAAATATTGTTGGAAACGGCATCATTCCCTCTAAAAATTAACATCTCTCCTTTATCATTGACGAGCTGTATCCCGTGGCTGCGCCCACATAGTAATGAAACAAGGCAAACTTTAAAAATCAGTAGATGTTGGCAGTATATCCGATTGTGTTAATCTCTGACGGGAGAGTGTTCCCCGCATGGGGAGAAAAGGACATGGCTGTGATATCTCTGGCAATCAACAGCTACCCTGTAAAACACATGGAGCTCTGATCTCTCTCTTTCAAAAACTGCAACTGTTACTTCTTAACAATCTTTAGATGATAATATCTGTTGAACAAACAGGTATCGCTAGCTAAGCGGAGGCAAGATGCACTCCAACATGTGGTGAGATATAGACCAACTCGAACAAAGGCTGGCGAGTGAATGAGAAAGGCCCCACCCCCCTGCTCTCGGCTCACAGCCACTCTCTTGGATATGCATAAATACATCGGTACAGCAAGTGAACTATGGTACTCAGCGCAATGAGAGAAGTCACAAAATTAACTGGAAAGTTCAAGCAAATTATAGAAAACAACCAGATTTAAATCTGTTAAGTATTTCTCTAGTGAAAAGCGGACAGACATACAGCCAGAACGCGCTTGGACCGCAAAATTTTTAAAACCTTTTCTTAGCGAGCACCTATGGGCCAATGGTAACCAGCATTCCAAAATTAAGTAGTTCTGGGCGGTATGACCAAAATTCTATACCACGGTATTGGACTGTATTTTTTTCCCATGCATGAGTGGATGATAACCACATTTTCCACTGCAATTACTGGCTAAGAATAACCTACTCCACTGTCATGAGAATTGTACATTGTACAAAAAAAAATAAATAAATAATGTGCACACTTGTATTAATACAGGTTTGCATGGCCCCATTAAGTGATAGTTTTCAAGGGGGTGGTACTAATGAAGAGAAGGAATCACATTGCATGACAGATGCAGTGAAAATATAGAGCCTTTTTATTGAACAAAGTTTGGAAACAACTTAAACTAAAATTTTGACAACATATTTTCATATATCCAAAGAGGCATTTAGACTTAGTAAAATATCCAGAGGTGCTTGTCAAAAGTTGTATTGCACTGAACATGTCTTCTAACAAACTATACTTTGTTAATGTTAACAAACTCTGTCCACTGACACGTTAAAGTGACTTTTTAAACAACTTTACCATCATTAAACTACATAATATTTAAACTAATGAATAATAACAATAAATAATAGTGCAACTTCCAGCAATAATACTATTACTTCCAAGACTTCAAGCCCAGGTGCATTACACAGTACAGTATTCACCAAATTAAAATAAAACAAGTGCAACTTGGTGATACCAACTGAACCATGATTAAGGCAAACTGCATTAATATAGACCTTGCTTCAAGCTAAGCTATATACATAAATAATAAAACTGCAATTTGCATTTATAATGCTATTTGTGGTATAGCCCTACGGAAGCGTATTAGGGCCACAGTGAAGAAAAAAAAACTGTATGTGGAGAATAAAGTCGACATGTTGACTTTATTCTCAACGTTTCCACTTTAATCTCGACACTTGGATCCCCAAGAAATACAGTAAAACCCAGAGCAAGAAGAGGCTCCGACGGGGGCCGCTGTCTTGGCGTTACCACGAGATGTGCTGCTGAAGATGGCTCCCTCAGATGGCCCTGAGTGTTTCCCTGCTTTGAATGTTTGGCAACATTGATGAGCTGGGAGAGGGGAGCCTGGACAGCTATTTTAGACCCGTTTTTAACTGGAGAAGCCCTCCAAGCCGTATGGAAGCAACACATCCTCCTTCGCATGGCTGTGAGCCCAGTGCTCAAGGGGCGCCAGTTTCAGCTGTGACATATTGATCCGGATCTCCCTGTCCAAGGACAGGTCAGACCCTGATTTTGAATCGGCCAGCACAGACCTCCAGCGTTGCCAGCTCCATATGTAGGAGACCCCAGACAGAGTGCGAACACCATAGTACAGACTAAACGCAGCTGCTTTCGCTGTGATCAGCTGGGACATCTGGCTCGGGAGTGTCACCTTCCACCTGGTCAAACAATGGCTATCAGTATGGCCTAGGTATGCGGCTCTCAAGATTCTCCCAAGATGTTAAAAGAGGACAATTTTAAGGTCTCTATTACATTGGCTGGGTGAGAATTTTCAGCGCTGTTGGACTCGGGTAGCGACCTCTTCATAGTTCTCTGTGACTTGCTCATGCAGACCCCTTATAAGGCCACAGGCAAAGTGAAAATCTGCTGCGTCCATGGGGACCTTAAAACATACAAGACTATATTACTGCTTTTGAAATTTAAAGAGAAGAACTTTAAAGCTTGGACTGCCATATCAGACACCTGACCCTGGCCCCTCCTAATTGGAAAAAGGAATGTCCTATTCCCACCTGCAGAGCACCTACCTTCATAGTGGATAGAGAGGGGCTCGCCGCAAACAATGTCAGTCAAGGAAAAGGGTTTGAAATTGAACCAGAGTTGTCCGGCAAGCTCGGGGACGAATTGTCAAGTGAAGTCCCGGTACAGCTGTTCCGCCCTGTCACACTCACTAACAGCCACCACAGACCGGCGACTCAATATAGACAGACAAAAAATGAAATAGCAGTGGGAGGTGAGTGTGATGCTGCATCGCACACAGTAGCAGTGGGAAGTGAGGGCGATTCTGCATCAAACATCCAAGTTGTTGTCCAAGAGGAAGCAGAGACTGGCATCCAGATGGAGTTTGCTCACCAACAACAAACCGATAACAACTTGGATTTTGCATTCAGACAAGCCCATGTCACAAATGACTCTTACTATCTGGAGGGGGAGGTCCCAATTTTTTGATTCTGCCCAAATAAATCCCATTAAGACACTTTCTTGCTTTCACCTCCGTAACATATCCCGTGTTTGCTCCTTCCTCTGCTTTTCTAATGCTGAGAAACTTGTCCATGCTTTTATCACATCCCGCATTGATTATTGTAACTTGCTGCTGGGAGGTGCCCCTTCTAATCTTATATCACAGCTCCAGCTTATTCAAACTCTGCTGCAAGAGTCCTTACTCAAACCAGCAGCAGCAAGTACATCCTGCTCCGTCTTCACTGGCTCCCTGTGTCTTACAGAATCGAATATAAAATCCTACTAATAACCTCACGCCAAACTACATCAGTGACCTTCTTCATCACTATGTGCCTGACTAAGGTCCTCTGATTCAGGCAATCTTGTTGTGCCCCACACTAATCTACACTCCATGGGAGACAGGGCCTTCAGCTGTATAGCGCCCAGACTTTGGAATCACCTACTGAAATTAATCAGATCATCTGACTCCATGAATTCTTTTAAAAAACAACTGAAAACTCATCTGTTCTGGAAGGCTTTTAGCTGTACTTGACTTTATTACCCTTCTCTCAGTTTACCTCTCTGTCAAGATGCTCATGTAACCAGTATGGGTGTGTGCTAGACCATCAATTATGTTGTCTGTTAGGCTTTTTTTCCTCTGAATTCACTGTCGTAATCTTCTTTATTTATTTATTTGGTTTGTACAATGCTATACACTGTATACCCTGCCGTTCTTTCTTAGATTCTGTAAATACCTTGAGCATGGGAAAGGCGCTATATAAAATTATTGTTATAATTATTTTAAAACCCCACATTTTTTTTTTGCTTAAAGATGATTTTGTGTATCAGGTGATTTCTAATTGCATGGGTGATGGACATATCGACTAGTAGGTAGTACCAAGTGAGCATAGGGAGAAGGTTTTTAAAAAATTGGTCATAGTTAAGTTTTTGGGGTTCATCTCAGTGCAGAAAAGATGACGGAACGCATTTTTAAACGCTTTTTATTGGGTGAATATATGCCAGGATGTGGTACTATTTTGTAAAGCCTGACTCGAATGCCAAATAGTTTCTGCTCACAGACCTGTCTGAGCACCCCTTGTACCGTTGCCTATTTTAGACATCCCCTTTGGGAGGGTGAAATTAGATATTATTGGCCTGCTTCCCAGGAGTAAAAGTGGCTTTCGGTATATGCCTGTGTTAATCGATTACGCCACAAGATACCCAGAAGAAGCAATGCTGCGACTGGCGGACGCTCAGACTGTTGCAATGGCACTTTCAGACATGTTGACACATACTGGTATCCCTCACAAGATCCTCATTGATCAGGGCACACCCTTTATGTCTCACATTATGAAGCAGCTATGCGATAGTTTCAGAATTAAGCAGTTACACTCCATGGTTTATCATCTTCAGACAAATGGCCTGACAGAATGATTTAATAAAACCCTAAAACAGATGATTCGACGGGTAGCCTATGATGATCCAACTTCCTGGGGCAATGTAGTACCTTTCCTTTAAAGCACTTTGAGCTAGATTTTTTTGTATGAAAATGTGCTATATAAATAAATGTTGTTGTTGTTGTTTCCTCCTGTTTGCTGTCTGGGAAAGCCTGCAAGCTTCAATTGGAATACGTCCTTTCAAATTATTATTTGGCTGGTGACCGCACGGAGTGTTTTTCTGGATGAATGGATGTGAACTCGTGAGGCAACACCTAGGCCACTGAATGACATCTTGAGGCCAGGACACAAATAATCATCAAAATTTTTGATTAAAGAAAAAGTTAAATGTAGTAGGTAGGAATTATCACGCCACCATCACAACCCGTGTGCTGATGTTTTTCCCCTCCTACTCCTGAGTCTCCCCTTTAAGGTCAAAACTTAAATGAGAAGCTTTTGCCTACCAAAATTTAAGTCTGTGGCTTATTAAACTGTAATGTGGTTATACTGTATGTGTGTGTGTGTGTATATGTATATATATATATATATATATATATATATATATATATATATATATATATATATATATATATATATATATATATATATACTAGCAGAATACCAGCACCGAGCGAGAAGTAGTGTGTTAAAGAAGTTATGAAAAGAAAAGCAAACATTTTAAAAATAGCGTAAGATGATTGTTAATGTAATTGTGTTGTCAGTTGATATGAGTGTTGTTGGTCATATCTATCTATATATATATATATATATATATATATATAGCAAAATAGCTGCGATTGGCAGCGAGAAGTAAAAAGAAAAGGAAACATTTTAATAATAACGTAACATGATTGACAATGTAATTGTTTTGTAATTGTCATGAGTGTTGCTGGCATATATATATATATATATATATATATATATATATATATACACACACACACAGACACATATATAAACATATATATATATATATATATATATATATATATACACATCTATACACATATATATATATACAGTTATATATATATACATATACACACATACATATATATACATATACATATATATACACATACTGTATATATACACACACACATATATACAAATCTACATATATATATCTACATATATATATTAGGGGTGGGACTCGATTAAAAAAATTAATCCAATTAATTAGAGGC
Source organism: Polypterus senegalus (assembly GCF_016835505.1). Lineage (NCBI taxonomy): Eukaryota > Metazoa > Chordata > Cladistia > Polypteriformes > Polypteridae > Polypterus > Polypterus senegalus. The sequence goes on along the minus strand of NC_053164.1, from coordinate 157,896,186 downwards.
TGTGTAAGAATTAATCTTGATTAATCGTATGTAATCGCACACGTAAATTTGCCCCAAATCGCAAATGTTTTTTTTTTTTTTATTTAAAAAGGTTTTAGTGGGCGACAGAATCAAATAATAGACATGGACATGAATATTGTAAACTGAAGCTGTTTTAATTTCTGGAAAAAAAAGCTTTTAAACTGCATTTGAATTCAAAACAGAAACAAAAATATCATCCCTGGTTAAAATTGGGCAGACTTAAAAATAAAGTGGTAGTTTAAGTACTTTAAGTACATTTTCAGAATAGTATTGTCTTTAAATAATAATAACCAAAATTTCACCATAAAGTGCAGTTTTTCTTCTTAAAAAATAAGTCAGAAACATAAAAGGTAATTTGACCAGCTTACTCTTTAAACTCTGAGTAACATTAGCCAAAATTATTTTGTACATTAGGCTAAAACAGTGTGATCATTGAACATTTTGTAATTAGATGTATTTAGAATTACTAACGGTCACGGAAGTCCAATGATCCCCAGTAAGAGCCACAAAGTCCGCTTTCTGTAATGCATCTAATTTTGCTTGCTTTTCAGTGTGCACAAAACCATGCTTTTATCAAGGCTTTCGGGTAGTCGAAATGATCAGTCGTAGGAACGCACTTTATTCCGACTCTAACATTTTTGTAGCTGTGATGTGTGCATCAGTGTAATGGATGTACCAGGAAATCATGCATTGACAAAAGTTCCCGTTTGCTTGGAATTGAAAGTGTGATTAAATGCGTTATTTTTAGCGCGTTATGGAGTACATGCATCGAAGCTTCTCAACTGTGCTTGTGCTAAGAAAGGGAAAATTTTAAAAATAACGTAACATGATTCTGCGTTAACCTAATATTTTTCATACGTCCCAAACCAAGGAGATGGGAAGGTAAAATGAATCGGAAGAAGCGTACATAGTCAGTACATCCCTCTCGAATCGAACCTCAATGTCGGCGTTAGAGGCTTAAGACTCTACAATTGCGCCACCGCTTGTCTATGCTAAAGTATGTATTGTAGATCGGGCTATAGATATACATTTATATATATACCCGTGTATCGCAGTGGAGAAGTAGAAGTTATGAAAAAGAAAAGGGAACATTTTAAAAATAACGTAACATGATTGTCAATATACAGTAATTGTTTTGTGAGTGTTATTGAATGTTGCTGTCATCAAGGATTTGATTATCATTATTTCTTTCAATCAGGCTCGTATTTTATGCGATGTGTTCAAGTTACATTCCGTGTTTGTCAATCGTTGTAAAGATAAGAGGTTTCATTCATCGATTAGTTCCTTACTGCATCAATAAACAGCTCGTCTTCCTTTTTATCTGTGATGTGACAAACTGCATGCACGGGTTTTTTTTACGCTGTCTTCCTTTAGCGGGACATTGACTTTTCCACCGTGTGCTTTGTTTCCACAGTAGCTGCATTTATGAATATGCTTATCAGACGCTTCATATTTTTGCTGCCTTTTCAATTGTGTAATTCGGTTTTGTTCAGCTCTTTGGAACTGTTGCTTTTATCTGTGCACTGCATCAGTTCACGTGAGCCACTCGGTGTACTTGCATCGAAGGTTCCCAGCTGTGCTGGTGCCATCTCGTGCTATGTCCATAGCTTTATTTAATGTTACCTTAGTCCTGGCACTTAAAACTTTCTCTGGCAGTTTCGCTGAGTTTGTGTCAAACACCACCCTGACCATCTCATCTTCCTCTCCATAAGCACAGTCCTTCACCCGTGAATATTTACCCGTGGCAGTTTGCTATTGGATTGCCGCTGACGGATGGCCTTATATGGGCAGGCACTAAATTACAAACGCCAGCGGCAGCCTGTCTATAAACTTAATTTAAAGTGTAGGTTTACATCGTGCTTTGTTTCAAGTAGCAGAACTCGCTTCTTATTGTTTCGCTGCCTTCTCAATTATATAATGCATGTTTTCTTGAGCGCTTTTTTGAGGTCTTCCTGGTTTTCCATGTACTGCGTGATTACGTGGGAGGCGTGATGATGTCACACGAAACTCCCCCACGGCGTTGAAGCTCATCTCCATTACAGTAAATGGAGAAAAACTGCTTCCAGTTATGACCATTACGCATAGAATTTCGATATAAAACCTGTCCAACTTTTGTAAGGAAGCTGTAAGGAATCAACCTGCCAAATTTCAGCCTTCCACCCACACGGGAAGTTCGAGAATAGTGAGTGAGTGAGTGAGTGAGGGCTTTGCCTTTTATTAGTATAGATATATATATATATATATATATATATACTAACAAAATACCAGCTTCATGGAGAAGTAGTGTGTTAAAGAAGCAATGAAAAGAAAAGGAAACATTTTGAAAATAACGTAACATGATTGTCAATGTTATTGTTTTGTCACTGTTGTGAGTGATGAGTGTTGTTGTCATATATATATATATATATATAAATATATACACACACACACACACAAACATATATATATACATATCTATACATATACATACACACATACATACACACACACACATATAAACATATATCTACATATATACACACAGCTATTTCGTATCAGTGCAATACGCTGTTTTTTAAAACGGATGACACCCGCTCTTACGTGCAAGTCTGCGTGGATATTATGAACTATCGTATTTGTTCAAGTTCTATTTAAATTTTAAATAGAAGGAATTTTTATTTAGTCGACAGAAATATCTTTGGTAGGAATGGTAAAACAGACAGGAATATTATTCCTGAATAAATCAACTCAAACCTTAAACAACTTATAATATTTTGCTCTCCATAAAAATATATCCCGTCTAAATTATACAAGTTAGAAATAAAGTAAAATTAAAAGAACAAACATTCAAATTTCTTTACTCTTATGTAATTTTATATTTTATAAAAAATAAATTTAGATTTTAAATATCCCAAAAGATTTTGATCTCCATAAAAATATATCCTGTCAAAATTATACAAATTCAAATATGAACATGCTGCATAACAAAACCTAGAAATATAAATAAAATGTGTTCCTTTCAGCAATAACAAATCAAATCATTCAGTTGTCTTTGCTCATATGTCATTTTAGAGCTGGACGCCTGGCATCTTTTTGGCAACAGGTTCGTTTCTGTTTGGTGTGAGGTTCTGTGTTGTGGAGATTCTCAGGATGGATTGCAGGTGCTCATCAGTGAGGCGACTCCTGTGTGCTGTTTTGTTAGTCTTTATCACTGAGAAGAGCTTCTCACACAGATATGTGCTACCAAACATGCACAAGGTTCGAGCCGCATGTAGACGGACTTTTTGTTCTTCAAAGTCACCAAAGCGCCGTGCAAACTCAGTGCGTGCGCTCAGTTTATCAGCAAAGTGCGATTTGGGAACACCGTAGTGACGACTTGGTTTAACATTACTTGGTAATAGGGAAAGTGGGGCAAGTGGTTGTGTCTCCCATAAAAGCAGCTCAATTGAAATCACTTTGTGATTGTGCACGGGTAAAACGTCCGCTGAAGTGTCAGATTCTTATTTAATTCTTCTGCTTTCTGTATCTTCTGCATTGCATTCAGGTCTTTCAGGTTACCCTGATGTTTTGTTTTATAGTGCCGTCTTAGATTAAATTCTGTAATTACAGCCACATTAGCTCCACAAATGAGACACACGGGTTCAGTAAACATATACTCAGCCTCCCATCGGTTTTAAAGGCTCTATTTTCAGAATCAACTTTTCTCTTCAGCATCGTGTGAGCTAGCTTCGCAATAACTTGCAGCATCTTAAGGTAGACTTGATTAACGCGGTAACTGTTCGGCAAGGCAGCTGAAGCGCTGCATTATGGGATCTGTAGTTTATTGTGTTACCAGCGCTTCATATACCCGGCTTTAATAACAATAATACAGTATATAAAATGATCTCGGGCGGATATAATTACCGGGCGGATGTGGCCCTGCCCTTGAGTTTGACACATATGGACTAAATAGAACTTGAAAAGATATATTTTTTCAAATGTGATCGCGCAATTCAGATAGAGTTGACGCGCACTACAGCCTGCATGCCTCAATAAGTCATCCTCCCTGCCCTTACTTTTTACCGCTCATCTAATGAATACACTGAGTATGGCTTTACCAAAACAATCACTGATGGCGAATAAAGTATCCATTATTCGAGTATGTAGATCGGGTTATATATATATACATATATATATATATACCCGCGATCGCAGTGAGAAGTAGTGTGTTAAAAAGCTAGAAAAGAAAAGGGAACATTTTAAAAATAACGTAACATGACTGTCAATATACAGTATTTGTTTTGTGAGTGTTACTGAGTGTTGCTGTCATCAAGGATTTGATTATCATTATTTCTTTCAATCAGGTTCGTATTTGTAGGATGTGTTGTGTTCAAGTTACATTCCGTGTTTGTCAATCGTTGTAAAGATGACAGGTTTCATTCATCGATTCGTTTCTTACTGCATCAATAAACAGCTCGTCTTCTTCTTTATCTGAGACCTGACACACTGCATGCACGGGTTTTTTTTACACTGTCTTCCTTTAGCGGGACATTGACTTTTTCCAACGTGTGCTTTGTTTCGCAGTAGTTGGATTTATGAATATGCTTGTATGTATGAGACGCTTCATATTTTTGCTGCCTTTTCAATTGTGTAATTCGGTTTTGTTCAGCTCTTTGGAACTGTTGCCTTTTATCTGTGCACTGCGTCAGTTCACGTGAGCCACTCGGTGTACATGCATCGAAGGTTCCCAGCTGTGCTGGTGCCATCTCGTGCTATGTCCATGGCTGTATTTAATGTTACCTTAGTCCTGGCACTTAAAACTTTCTCTCGCAGTTTCGCTGAGTTTGTGTCAAACACCACCCTGACCATCTCATCTTCCTCTCCATAAGCACAGTCCTTCACCCGTGAATATTTACCCGTGGCAGTTTGCTATTGGATTGCCGCTGACGGACGGCCTTATATGGGCAGGCACTAAATTACAAACGCCAGCGCAGCCTGTCTATGAACTTAATTTAAAGTGTAGGTTTACATCGTGCTTTGTTTCAAGTAGCAGAACTCATGAATATGGTTGTATATGTCACTTCTTATTGTTTAGCTGCCTTCTCAATTATATAATGCATGTTTTCTTCAGCGCTTTTGAGGTCTTCCTGGTTTTCTATGTACTGCGTGATTACGTGGGAGGCGTGATGATGTCACACGAAACTCCGCCACGGCGTTGAAGCTCATCTCCATTACAGTAAATGGAGAAAAACTGCTTCCAGTTATGACCATTACGCGTAGAATTTCGATATAAAACCTGCCCAACTTTTGTAAGGAAGCTGTAAGGAATGAACCTGCCAAATTTCAGCCTTCCACCCACACGGGAAGTTGGAGAATTAGTGATGAGTCAGTGAGTGAGTGAGTGAGTGAGGGCTTTGCCTTTTATTAGTATAGAGATATATATATATATATATATATATATATATATATATTAGCAGAATACCCGCGCTTTTCAGCAGGGAAGTAGTGTGTTAAAGAAGTTATGAAAAAGAAAAGGAAACATTTTAAAAATAACGTAAGATGATTGTTAATGTAATTGTTTTGTCATTGATATGAGTGTTGTTGTCCTATCTATCTATCTATCTATCTATCTATCTGTCTATCTGTCTATCTGTCTATCTGTCTATCTGTCTGTCTGTCTGTCTGTCTGTCTGTCTGTCTGTCTATCGCAAAATACCCGCGCTTGGCAGCGGAGAAGTAAAAAGAAAAGGAAACATTTTAATAATAACGTAACATGATTGACAATGTAATTGTTTTGTCATTGTCATGAGTGTTGCTGGCATATATATATACACACACAGACACACATACACACGTATATATAAACATATATATATATATACACATCATATACATACAAATATAGACATATATATATATATATATACACACATATATATATACAAATCTACATATATATATCTCTACATAAATATATTAGGGGTGGGATTCGATTAAAAACATTAATCCAATTAATTAGAGGCTGTGTAAGAATTAATCTTGATTAATCGTATGTAATTGCACACGTAAATTTGCCCCAAATCGCAAATGTTTTTTTTTTTTTATTTAAAAGGGTTTTAGTGGGTGACAGAATCAAATAATAGACATGGACATGAATATTGTAAACTCAAGCTGTTAATTTCTGAAAAAAAAATGGTTTTAAACTGCATTTGAATTCAAAACTGAAATAAAAATATCATCCCTGGTTAAAATTGGGCAGACTTAAAAATAAAGTGGTAGTTTAAGTACTTTAAGTACATCTTCAGAATGGTATTGTCTAGGGCTGGGCCATATTATACCTTTCACAATAATACCGGTACAATGTTAGGCAATGATAAGAAAATGAAATATCGCGATAGAATATGGGTTAAATGCGCATGCGCAGTGCCTTTGTTTTCATACGCACATGGTGGAAAAAGCATGGCGGCGACGGAGAATGAGAAGGGCGAAAGCGGATTGTTGAATGAAACAGATGAACCAGAATTAGTTTGTAAAAATGGTGGAACTTCAGTGGTGTGGAACTGGTTTGGTTTTCACCCGTCAGATACCCAACAAATTTTTTGTAGAACATGTAAGCGGGCCGTCATGGCGAAGGGAGGAAACACCACAAACCTATTTCATCATTTGAAGCAGAAGCACTTGTTGGAGTACAACAAAGCTGTTAAAGCACGTGAAGAGGCGTCCGCTTCAACTAGCACGGTGGTGAAACCAAAGAAGCTGACTCAACAAACAATCGGCGTAGCTTTAAATAGCTGCACGCCTTATGACAAAAGTAGCAAACGCTGGGGGGAACTAACTAATGCAATGACGCATTGTTTAGCCAGGGATATGATGCCCATTCAGAGTGTGGAAAGAGAAGGTTTCACAAAGATGCTTAAAAAGTTCGATCCACGCTACAAGCTACCCACCAAGAAATACTTCTCTAAAGTCGCCTTGCCTGCTTTATATGAAGAGGTCCGTACTGAGGTGTCAAATGCATTATCTTCGGTGGAGTTTTTTGCGTCCACCACGGACATGTGGTCAAGCCGAACATCAGACCCCTACATGAGCCTCACAGTACACTACGTTGACAAAGACTGGAAGCTACAAAACAAGTGCCTTGAAACAAGTTTTTTCCCCCCGAGGACCATACTGGGGAAAATATAGCCAAAGGCTTAAAAGAGTTTCTCAGCTCGTGGAATCTTCAGGAGGAAAAACAAGTGTGTGTGACGACCGACAATGGGGCTAACGTTGTGAAAGCTCAACAACTGGACAAGACTTTCATGCTTCGGATATCGCCTGCACATTGCAATAGGAAGTTAATTATAATGTCAGATTCAGCATTTCTTGCATTAGTTTATATGATGGTAATAATAATGTTTTAATTAATCTTTAGTTGTCTTTAAAAATGAACAGGCAGGCTGGATGTGGGCAGATGTGCTGCAAGAGATATATATATATATATATATATGTATGTATGTATGTATGTATGTATGTATGTATGTATGTATGTATGTATGTATGTATGTATGTATGTATGTGTGTGTGTGTGTGTGTGTGTGTGTGTGTGTGTGTGTGTGTGTGTGTTATACATAACTTTAAATGTCACACATTCCGCACCGCGTTAATATTGCCGTCAAGTAATGAACTGTGTTTCCTTTTAACACTAGAATTACCGTCTTTTTGTCTTCTAGCTGCTTGTCTTATTCGGCGCATTAAGTAGCCGGCTATTCCATTCCCCACCGTCGCAGAACGTTCACTAAGTTTTCCCAGCTCATGCCTTGTTTATCTGGGAGTGACTCAACTGCTGGAGTTTTAGAGTGGAAATAATAGATCGTTATTTGGAACACATGCATTTCATGTGTGTTCCGTTTCTACAGTAATCTATGTCAACACATTGTTATAACAAACTTTCATATTTTAATAATGTTACAAAATATAGGCTTAAACTATAGAATATGTGAAGCCTGATTTCCAAAGATCAAACAAACACGTTCACAAAAGGTTCAAAAAATCTATAACAGCTTCCGTTGGGTATCGCTAAGATTTGCTTTTCAGACCCTGGCATGCTTACCGTGACTCAGAGACCCGAGTTCGATTCCCCGCTGAGGAGGAAGTGTTACTTTTTTTTTCTTTTTAACCTTCGCCGCTCTGCCTGCCTGCAAGCGTCTGCTTTCTGTGTGCTGGGGAGTTTTTTTTTTTTTTTCTTAAGTAAATCGTTAAGTTTAAAATGTCGATCGCGGTTATTTCTGTTGATTAATTCATGCTTTCATTCATCATAGCTCATACTGTTATCAAGTGGTCGCTATTTTTGCCTGTTGTATACAATCTATCTAGCGTCTTTATCTCCACTCTCACTGCCTGCTTGCCTGCGTGCAGCGTGCATCGATTGATATATGATTTAATGTATTTCTTTTAGACAATTCCCCGATTTGTAAAATACCTACACATTATATATAAAACGAAACTACTATATAGCTAATACTGTTATGTATCTGTCTACCTATTATATAAGTGCCTTCCCTATTTATCCATTTATCTAGTGCCTTTCACATGTGATTTCACTGCCTGCTTGCCTTTCTGCAACACCTGTCACATAGATTGATGCGCATAGATAGATATCTATCTATCTATCTATCTATCTATCTATCTATCTATCTATCTATCTATCTATCTATCTATCTATCTATCTATCTATCTATCTATCTATCTATCTATCTATCATTATTCAGTGATCTGTATGACAGTCTGTGTCTTACAGAACTTAAAAATAAGAACAGTTATAAGGACACTTGTTCATGTTAATTGCAGTCTCAATTGTTAAAAAATATTTTAAAAGGAGCATCCGACATGAAAATATAACAATCTCATTAACTGACAGTGCATACTAGTTTATAAATTTTATGTCCGTTTGAGGTAAAAAAAGAAAATACATTAAATCATATATCAATCGACACACGCTGCAAGCGGGCAGTGAGAGTGGAGATAAAGACGCTAGATAGATTGCATACAACAGGCAAAAATAGCGACCACTTTATAACAGTATTAGATATAATGAATGAAAGCATGAATTAATCAACAGAAATAACCACGATCGACATTTTAAACTTAACGATTTACTTAAGAAAAAAGAAAACAAAACGCCCCAGCACACAGAAAGCAGACACTTGCTGACAGACAGAGCGGCGAAGGTTAAAAAGAAAAAAAAAAAAAAGTAACACTCCTCCCCAGCGGGGAATCGAACTCGGGCCTGTGAGACACGGTAAGCATGCCGGGGTCTGAAAAGCAAATTTAAGTTCCGCGCCACGGAAAATATTGTACCAGTTTTGAACCTGTTTATTTAATCTTTGGAAATCAGGCTTCAAACATTCTATAGTTTATGCTTACGTTTTGGAACATTTATTATCCATCCATCCATTTTCCAGCCTGCTGAATCCTAACACAGGGTCACGGGGGTCTGCTGGAGCCAATCCCAGCTAACACATTTATTATTAAAATATGAAAAAGTTTCTGTTTTAACAATGCGTTTAAAGATATTACTGTAGAAACGAAACACACATGAAATGCATGTGTTCCAAATAACGATCTAATATTTCTACTCTAAAACTCCAGCAGTTGCGTTTCTCCCAGATAATCAAGGCATGAGCTGGGAAAACTTAATGAACGTTCTGCGACAGTAGGGGATGCCGGCTACTTGCTGCTCGTCTTAATCGGCACATTTACAGGACATAAGACGGTGGCGGAGAAGTGAGAACGTTTTTAAAGTGGGCCGGATCTACGAGTTTTTTACACTCTGGTAATTCTAGTGTTAAATGTATGTCTTTTAGAAAGAAGTGTGAAGGACCCAAGGATCAAACGAGCAGTTGGAGTGGGAAAGAAGATTGTTGCTGCTTTTGGCCACAGCTGGAAGCGCCAGTGAGCTCTGCTGGCTGCCCAAAAAGAACTGGGCCTACCAGAACACAAACTCATAACTGAATGTTGCACTCGTTGGGGTTCAAAGCAGAGAATGATCCAGCGGCTGCTGGAACAAGAAAAGGCTATAACACAGGTTTTAGCTGCTGATAAAACCACAAGGCACCTCATGTTGACATGGCAAGACATTGAGGTGCTTGACTCGGTCAGCACTGCATTGAGTCCACTTCTAGAGTTTACAGATGCTTTTTCTGCTGAAGAGTATGTGACCATTTCTTGTGTTAAGCCTGTTCTTCAGATGTTTAACAATGACATGTTAAAAGTAAAAGAGAGTGACACTCAGCTGACCAAAGACATCAAAACATAAATACTTGACTACATGAACAAAAGCTACAAAGACAGTGTCACAGAGAGGGTTGTTAACATGGCTTCTCTCCTTGATCCACGTTTTCATACAGGATATTTCAGTGAGAGTGAGAGCGAAGCCATCAAAGTTCAAGTCATGAGTGAACTAGAGCATCTTGTGTCACACCAGGGTAGCACAGCCACAGGTTTTTCAGAAACACTTCCTACATCTTGTGGAGACCAAACAAGTCAGGGAGCTGTTAAAAAGCCAAAGAAGAGTCTCGGGAGCTTTTTGAAGGGACCAGTTAGTGGCAAGACAGATGTAACTGCAGCAAGGTTATTATCTGAACTGTGCAGTTATGTGAATAGTCCACCAGCAGACAGTGAGTGTAATCCTCTTTTGTGGTGGAAAGTTCACACAGTAAACTTTCCCCACATCAGCAGATTAGCTAGGAAATACCTCTGCATTCCAGCAACTAGCTCTGCATCTGAAAGGTTGTTCTGCACAGGTGGAAACGTTGTAACTTGTCAAAGATCCTCACTTAAGCCCACATCTGTGAACATGTTATTGTTTCTGACAAAGAATCTTAAAACTTGAAATTTACAGTAGAAAACTTCCATGAGCAGTAGCAATAATTTATCCATGTTTTTTGTTTGTTTGTTTTGTTTTTACTCGAGTTTGTGGAATTTTATTATTTGACTGATTTATTTGGCACACTGCAGTTTTATGTTGCAAAGCAACTCTAAGTTTTGTGGAATTATACATGATTATGCTCAGGATATGTCAGCCCATTTCCACTGGAAATGCCTTTTGGTTAAACTGTCAGCAAGGAATTTGCATTTGCACTGTTAAATTTTTATATAGCTTTAATGTACATAAAAACAGCTGCTTGTTTAAGTGAAAATAAATTGAAGGGTTTTTTTTGCACTAATAAAGTTGTGGAGTTGTAAAGTATTTTGTCTCGCGTCAATCATATCGTCAGTTATATCGTTATCGCAAATGTTCAAATATATATCGTGATAAATATTTTTGGCCATATTGCCCTGCCCTAGTATTGTCTTTAAATAATAATAACCAAAATGTCAACATAAAGTGCAGTTTTTCTTCTTAAAAAAATAAGGCAGAAACATAAAAGGTAATTTTACCAACTTAATCTTTAAACTCTGAGTAACCTTAGCCAAAATTATTTTGTATATTAGGCTAAAACAGTGTGATCATTGAACATTTTGTAATTAGATGTAATTAGAATTACTAATGGTCACGGAAGTCCAATGATCCCCAGTAAGAGCCACAAAGTCCGCTTTCTGTAATGCATCTAATTTTGCTTGCTTTTCAGTGTGCACCAAACCATGCTTTTATCAAGGCTTCACTCAGGTAGTCGTTTGAAATGAAATTTTCCTCCGATCAGTCATAGGAACATGCTTTATTCCGACTCTAACATTTTTGTAGCTATGATGTGTGCATCAGTGTAATCGCTGTACCAGGAAATCATGCATTGACAAAAGTTCTTTTTTTAACGCGTTATGGAGAACATGCATCGAAGCTTCTCAGCTGTGCTTGTGTTAAGAAAAGGAAATATTTTAAAAATAACGTAACATGATTCTGCGTTAACCGCATATTTTTTCATACGTCTCAAACCAAGGAGATGTGAGGGTAAAATGAATCGGGAAGTGCGCGTACATACTCAGTGCATCCCCTCTTGGGAATCGAACCTCGGATGTCGGCGCTAGAGGCGAAGCCTCTACAATTGCGCCACGGCGTGTGGCTTGTCTATTTGAGAGTATGTAGATCGGGATATATATATATATATATATATATATATATATATATATATATATATATATATACATACATACATACTAATAAAAGGCAAAGCACTCACTCACTCACTCACTGACTCATCACTAATTCTCCAACTTCCCGTGTGGGTGGAAGGCTGAAATTTGGCAGGTTCATTCCTTACAGCTTCCTTACAAAAGTTGGGCAGGTTTCATTTCGAAATTCTACGCGTAATGGTCATAACTGGAAGCTGTTTTTCTCCATTTACTGTAATGGAGATGAGCTTGAACACCGTGGCGGCGGAGTTTCGTGTGACATCATCAGGCCTTCCATGTAATCACGCAGTACATAGAAAACCAGGAAGACCTCCAAAAAGCGCTGAAGAAAACATGCATTATATAATTGAGAAGGCAGCGAAACAATAAGAAGCGAGCGAGTTACATATACAACCATATTCATGAGTTCTGCTACTTAGGAAACAAAGCACGATGTAAACCTACACTTTAAATTAAGTTCATAGACAGGCTGCCGCTGGCGTTTGTAATTTAGTGCCCGCCCATAAAAGGCCGTCCGTCAGCGGCAATCCAATAGCAAACTCCCACTAAATATTCACGGGTGAACGACAGTGCTTATGCAGAGGAAGATGAGATGGTCAGGGTGGTGTTTGGCACAAACTCAGCGAAACTGCGAGATAAAGTTTTAAGTGCCAGGACTAAGGTAACATTAAATACAGCCATGGACATAGCACGAAATGGCACCAGCACAGCTGAGAACCTTCGATGCATGTACACCGAGCGGCTCACGTGAACTGACGCAGTGCACAGCCAAAAAGCAACAGTTCTAAAGAGCGCTGAACAAAAACCGAATTACACAATTGAAAAGGCAGCAAAAAATATGAAGCGTCTAATACATACAAGCATATTCATAAATCCAGCTACTGCGGAAACAAAGCACACGGTGCAAAAAGTCAATGTCCCGCTAAAGGAAGACAGTGTAAAAAAAAAAAACAAAACCCGTGCATGCAGTGTGTCAGGTCTCAGATAAAGAAGAAGACGAGCTGTTTATTGATGCAGTAAGAAACGAATCGATGAATGAAACCTGTCATCTTTACAACGATTGACAAACACGGAATGTAACTTGAACACAACACATCCTACAAATACGAACCTGATTGAAAGAAATAATGATAATCAAATCGTTGATGACAGCAACAGTCAGTAACACTCACAAAACAAATACTGTATATTGACCGTCATGTTACGTTATTTTTAAAATGTTCATTTTATATACTGTATTATTGTTATGGCCCAGGTATATGAAGCGCTGGTAACACAATAAACTACAGATCCCATAATGCAGCGCTTCAGCTGCCTTGGCCGAACACTTACCACGTTAATCAAGTCTAGCTTATGATGCTGCAAGTTATTGTGAAGCTAGCTCACACGATGCTGAAGAGAAAAGTTGATTCTGAAAATAGAGCCTTTAAAAACCGATGGGAGGCTGAGTATATGTTTACTGAACCCGTGTGTCTCATTTGTAGAGCTAATGTGGCTGTAATTACAGAATTTAATCTAAGACGGCACTATGAGACAAAACATCAGGGTAACCTGAAAGACCTGAATGCAATGCAGAAGATACAGAAAGCAGAAGAATTAAATAAGAATCTGACACTTCAGCGGACGTTTTTACCCGTGCACAATCACAAAGTGATTTCAAGTGAAGCTGCTTTTATGGGAGACACAAATGCACCAGTGCAACTTGTCCCACTTTCCCTGTTGCCAAGTAATGTTGAACCAAGTCGTCACTAACGGTGTTCCCAAATCGCACTTTGCTGATAAACTGAGCGTACTGAGTTTGCACGGCGCTTTGGTGACTTTGAAGAACAAAAAAAGTCTGTCTACATGCGGCTCGAACCTTGTACAAGTTTGGTAGCACATATCTGTGTGAGAAGCTCTTCTCAGTGATAAAGACTTAACAAAACAGCACACAGGATTCGCCTCACTGATGAGCACCTGCAATCCATCCTGAGAATCTCCACAACACAGAACCTCACACCAAACATAAACGAACTTGTTGCCAAAAAAAGATGACAGGCGTCCAGCTCTAAAATGACATAAGAGCAAAGACAACTGAATGATTTGATTTGTTATTGCTGAAAGGAACACATTTTATTTATATTTCCAGGTTTTGTTATGCAGCATGTTCATATTTGAATTTGTATAATTTTGACAAGATATATTTTTATGGAGAGCAAAATCTTTTGGGATATTTAAAATCTAAGTTTATTTTTATATAAAACTAGCAAAATACCCGCGCTTCGCATGGAGAAGTAGTGTGTTAAAGAAGCAATGAAAAAGAAAAGGAAACATTTTGAAAATAACGTAACATGATTGTCAATGTAATTGTTTTGTCACTGTTGTGAGTGATGAGTGTTGTTGTCATATATATATATATATATATATATATATATATATATATATATTTACACACACACACATAAACATATATATATATACATATCTATACATATACACATATATACATACATATATACATACATATATATCTACATATATACACATACATATGCATACACACATAAACACATACACACATTCAGTACATACATACATATATATACACACAAATACATATATATATATACATACACACACACATATATAAACATATATATATACATATACATACATATCTACATATATACACACACAGCTATTTCAGTATCAGTGCAATATGCTGCTTGTTAAAACGGATGACTCCCGCTTACACGCAAGTCTGCGTGGATATTATGAACTATCGTATTTGTTCAAGTTCTATTTAAATTTTAAATAGAAGGAATTTTTATTTAGTCGACAGAAATATCTTTGGTAGGAATGGTAAAAACAGACAGGAATATTATTCGTGAATAAATCAACTCAAACTTTAAACAACTTATTTTTATGGAGAGCAAAATATTATATATCCTGTCCAAATTATACAAGTTAGAAATAAAGTAAACGTTAAAAGAACAAACATTCAAATTTCTTTACTCTTATGTAATTTTATATAAAAAATAAACTTAGATTTTAAATATCCCAAAAGATTTTGCTCTCCATAAAAATATATCTTGTCAAAATTATACAAATTCAAATATGAACATGCTGCATAACAAAACCTGGAAATATAAATAAAATGTGTTCCTTTCAGCAATAACAAATCAAATCATTCAGTTGTCTTTGCTCTTATGTCATTTTAGAGCTGGACGCCTGTCATCTTTTTTTGGCAACAAGTTCGTTTCTGTTTGGTGTGAGGTTCTGTGTTGTGGAGATTCTCAGGATGGACTGCAGGTGCTCATCAGTGAGGCGAATCCTGTGTGCTGTTTTGTTAAGTCTTTATCACTGAGAAGAGCTTCTCACACAGATATGTGCTACCAAACATGCACAAGGTTCGAGCCGCATGTAGACGGACTTTTTTTGTTCTTCAAAGTCACCAAAGCGCCGTGCAAACTCAGTACGCTCAGTTTATCAGCAAAGTGCGTATTTGGGAACACCGTAGTGACGACTTGGTTTAACATTACTTGGCAACAGGGAAAGTGGGGCAAGGTGCACTTGTGCATTTGTGTCTCAAATAAAAGCAGCTTCACTTGAAATCACTTTGTGATTGTGCACGGGTAAAAACGTCCGCTGAAGTGTCAGATTCTTATTTAATTATGCTGATTTCTGTATCTTCTGCATTGCATTCAGGTTACCCTGATGTTATGTCTCATAGTGCCGTCTTAGATTAAATTCTGTAATTACAGCCACATTAGCTCTACAAATGAGACACACGGGTTCAGTAAACATATACTCAGCCTCCCATCGGTTTTTAAAGGCTCTATTTTCAGAATCAACTTTTCTCTTCAGCATCGCGGTGAGCTAGCTTCGCAATAACTTGCAGCATCATAAGGTAGACTTGATTAACGCGGTAAGTGTTCGGCAAGGCAGCTGAAGCGCTGCATTATGGGATCTGTAGTTTATTGTGTTACCAGCGCTTCATATACCCGGGCTTTAATAACAATAATACAGTATATAAAATGAACATTTTAAAAATAACGTAACATGACGGTCAATATACAGTATTTGTTTTGTGAGTGTTACTGACTGTTGCTGTCATCAAGGATTTGATTATCATTATTTCTTTCAATCAGGTTCGTATTTGTAGGATGTGTTGTGTTCAAGTTACATTCCGTGTTTGTCAATCGTTGTAAAGATGACAGGTTTCGTTCATCGTTCATATATATCTATATATATATATCTATATCTATATATATATATCTATATCTATATATATATATATATATATATATATCTATATATATATATATATATATATATCTATATATATATCTATATATATATCTATATGTATATATATCTATCTATATATGTATACATATATAGATATATATATATCAGGGCTGTGGAGTCGGAGTCGAGGAGTCGGAGACAATTTTGGGTACCCGGAGTCGGCAAAAAGTTAACCGACTCCTACTAAATTTAAATGGGAATTAAAAAAGTAAGTTGAAATGTCCCAGTTCACAAACAGTCATAATGAACTACTTCTCTGCTGTAAGAATAAAGCCCAATGCATGCAGTGCATAATGTTACCACAAAACGAACATGTCAAGTAACCATGAAGCATGCTTTTCATTGACTGTATGCGTTACTATATGGGATGTAATGCACAGGTAAGGTGCGGCACCGCTTTCCATTGTGTTGTGTTCCACTGTTACAAGGAACTGTGAACCTAGCCTAAAGCCCCCATACATTTACAGATGCACTGATGATTTTTCGGCCGTTCAACGAGTCATCATGCGTCAAACGCCTGAAAAATCATCTGGTGTGTTCTCAGCTCCGTCGGCTCCCCTTCGCTATGCGCTAGTGAAGGGGCGAGGAGCCGAGAACACAGATCTCTACCTGTCTCCAGCAGAGGCTCGTTCTGCTGATCAGCTGGCCGGTGAGTGACACAATGCACTAAACTTCCGGCTGGCTGACAGAGGAGACAGCCACTGCAGTAGACAGAGGCATCACATTACTTTGGATGGGGCGGTGGTCGAGATTTTCGGCAAGCTGGATCTGCCCGTCCGTGTGAACACCCGCAATCTGCGGCCGCCAATCAATTGTGTTTGTCTTTAATCTGGCATTATAGTAGAGTGTTGGTTTCCTAGCCAGTAGTTCTGTGGTGAAATGACATGTATGTTGCCTTCCTTTCCTTCAATGGATGTAGAAAATACATTAGCATAGTATATACATACAGAGGAGTCGGAGTCGGGGAGTCGGAGTCGGAAGATTTAGAAACTGAGGAGTCGGAGTCGGAGCATTTATCTACTGACTCCACAGCCCTGATATATATATATATATATATATATATATATATATATATATATATATATATATATATATATATATATATATATATATATATATATTCGCAGTGGAGAAGTAGTCTGTTAAAAGAAGTTATGAAAAAGAAAAGGGAACATTTTAAAAATAACGTAACATGATTGTCAATATACAGTAATTGTTTTGTTAGTGTTATTGAGTGTTGCTGTTATCAAGGATTTGATTATCATTATTTCTTTCAATCAGGTTCGTATTTGTACGATGTGTTGTGTTCAAGTTACATTCCGTGTTTGTCAATCTTTGTAAAGATAAGAGGTTTCATTCATCGATTCGTTTCTTACTGCATCAATAAACAGCTCGTCTTCCTCTTTATCTGAGATGTGACACACTGCATGCACTCTTTGGAACTGTTGCTTTTGTCTGTGCACTGCGTCAGTTCACGTGAGCTGCTTTGTGTTCTTGTATTGAAGGTTCCCAGCTGTGCTGGTGCCATCTCGTGTGTTGTCCACGGCTGTATGTAATGTTAGCGCTTAAAAGTTTCTCTTGCAGTTTCGCTGAGTTTGTGCCAAACACTACCCTGACCATCTCATCTTCCTCTGCATAAGCACAGTCCTTCACCTGTGAATATTTAGCGGCAGTGTTTCTATTGGATTGCCGCTGACGGACGGCCTTATATGGTCAGGCACTAAATTACAAACGCCAGCGGCAGCCTGTCTCTGAACTTAATTTAAAGTGTAGGTTTACATCGTGCTTTGTTTCCGAAGTAGCAGCACTCATGAATATGGTTGTATATGTCAGTCGCTCGCTTCTTATTGTTTCGCTGCTTTCTCAATTATATAACGCATGTTTTCTTTAGCGCTTTTTTGAGGTCTTCCTGGTTTTCTACGCACTGCATTGATAGTCAGTTCACGTGATTACATGGGAGGCGTGATGATGTCACATGAAACTCCGTCCCCCACGGCTTTAGAGCTCAACTCCATTACAGTAAATGGAGAAAAGTAACTTCCAGTTATAACCATTACGCGTAGAATTTCGAAATGAAACCTGCCCAACTTTTGTAAGTAAGCTGTAAGGAATGAGCCTGCCAAATTTCAGCCTTCTACCCACACGGGAACTTGGAGAATTAGTGATGAGTCAGTGAGTGAGTCAGTCAGTCAGTCAGGGCTTTGCCTTTTATTAGTATAGATATATATGTGTGTGTGTGTATATATATATAAATATACAGTACAGGCCAAACGTTTGGACACACCTCCTCATTCAATGTGTTTTCTTTATTTTAATGACCATTTACATTGGTAGATTCTCACTGAAGGCATCAAAACTATGAATAAACACATGTGGAGTTATGTACTTAACAAAAAAAGGTGAAATAACTGAAAACATGTTTTATATTTTAGTTTCTTCAAAATAGCCACCCTTTGCTCTGATTACTGCTTTGCACACTCTTGGCATTCTCTCGATGAGCTTCAACAGGTAGTCACCTGAAATAAAACCATTTATTTCACCTTTTTTTGTTAAGTACACAACTCCACATGTGTTCAGTCATAGTTTTGATGCCTTCAGTGAGAATCTACCAATGTAAATGGTCATGAAAATAAAGAAAACACATTGAATGCAGAGGTGTGTCCAAACTTTTGGACTGTACTGTGTATATATATATATATATATATATATATATATATATATATATATATATATATATATATATATATATATATATATATATATATATATATATATATATATATATATATATATAAAAGTACTGTGTATATACAGTGGTGTGAAAAACTATTTGCCCCTTCCTGATTTCTTATTCTTTTGCATGTTTGTCACACAAAATGTTTCTGATCATCAAACACATTTAACCATTAGTCAAATATAACACAAGTAAACACAAAATGCAGTTTTTAAATGATGGTTTTTTGTTATTTAGGGAGAAAAAAAAAATCCAACATTTTGTGTGAAAAACATGCAAAAGAATAAGAAATCAGGAAGGGGGCAAATAGTTTTTCACACCACTGTTATACTGTGTATATATACTAATATATATATATATATATATATATATATATATATATATATATATATATATATATATATACATATATATATATATATATATATATATATACATATATATATATATATATATATATATATATACACATATATATATACACATATATATATATATATATACACATATATATATATACACACACACATACCAGGGCTCTAGACTAACTTTTTGCACTGGTGCGCCTAAGTTTTTTTCTTAGGTGCACCAACACAAAAGTTAGGTGCACCCAAATTTTCAACCGCATCACATTTGACACCACAGTTTTACACGTTCTCTTTATTTATTTATTTGTTTTGTTTTTTTTAATTGCTGTCCATATAGGCAATATTGACTTGTAAATGATTAACTAACAATCTGGTCAATATAAAGTTCTTTATTTGAAGGCAAGCACAATTCTACAAGAAAGGCAACTTAATGAAAAAGTGTTGGTGCTTAAAGTGCTTTACTGAGCTGAAATTTAAACTTAAACAATCTCAAGATAAATTAACTAAAAAGAAAATCTAAATTAAGTGTTTTAAGGGCTTCAAACTGAACATCTCATGGCTCAATGTCTTATGGACTATCGTCCATTGCAGTCACATGCCCCTCGGATGGCCAACTCCTGTAGTTTGGCCTTCTTGATCTTTGGCCTTGACTAAACCAGCTGGCCACACTCTCTATAGCATCAAAATCTTCCAGACTTGGGCATGAGCATGCTCGACCTCAATGTGTCCAATAAGTATATTCACCGGTCTTCCTCTCCGCAAGTTACGACCGTACACAATGACACATTCCTTTGTGGCGATATCTGTGTCTCCATCGATCAGGAATGCCATGTGAAGGGAAGTTCTTCTTTTGCAATATTGTAGGCAACGTTAAACTTAATTATCATCTCGGCCTCGTCTGACGATCTGTTTGCTGCTGCCTGCTGCTGAAAGGCAGCGGGGAGAGGGGACACTTGAGCAGTGCATTTATCGCGGTATGTAATGTGTTTTATAGATGCATTGTGCTTTTTCAGCGTTTCAATTCTAAATGTATTAGAACCAGTCACAAATGCACTACTGCCGGCCATGGTCTTCCCACACTCTTTACAGTAAATAGAGTGCATTATATTATCGGCTTTACTGTATCTTAGCCAGGGAAACTGGTTAAGCCACTCTTTTCGAAATGTATACACTTTACCCCTTTTAATTTCAGTGGGCTCGGACTCGATCGTATGTGGCTCATTATCTAATAAATAAATAAATATATATATTTATGTATGTATGTATATATATATATATATATATATATATATATATATATTTATATATATATATACATAAATATATGTATCTTCTTTTTTATGTATGTGTTTGTGTGTAATACATATAATACTGCATATATTTAAATGCTTTTTTAGACATGTAAATTTACATGTTTATATAATAAGTATTTATTTTTGTACAGGTCCAATTTCAAGCTTGTGCCAGCAAATGGAAAACTATATGCAGTTGGAGGACATTCTCTGAATAGTGTTGAGTGTTACAGTCCTGAAATGGATAGTTGGAATTTTGTTGCACCGTTACCAGACCCATTAGTTGAATTCTCAGCATGCGAATGTAAAGGAATGATCTATGTCATGGGAGGCTACACCTCAAGAGGTATGTGTTTTCCAGTTTGTTGTTGTGGAAGTCTTGCCTCTGATATAAATAAAGTAGCTGCAATAATTTGTTTCTTTACAAAGACCAGTAATTGTGCACCACTAAAAGTAAAGTTAAACATAAATGAATGGTTTAATGTACAAGGGGAAGTCAAGCTAAAGTTAGAAAATGGATTTATTACAAAATTGTACAAACCTTAACAAAAATGAAATTAATTTTTTCAGTGTAGTCTCCACCTTTCTCAATGCAGTTGCGGCACCTGCCTGGAAGTGCCTGGATTCCAGCAGAATAAAAGGTTTTGTCTTATCCTCACAACCACTTGTGCACCCGAGTAATTGTCGAATACTGCATGCCAAGGGGTACTGCAGTCACTAGTGTCTTCGATTCAATCAAAGCAGCGGGGACTGCTATCTGAAGGAGTCCTTTTGCTGCAAGACAGTGCACTCACACACTGCTAAGAACACAAAGGTTTGTCTGGAGAAACTGAAGTTTGAGGTATTGCCACCTCCTTTTTATTCACAAGATATGTCACCATGTGATTTCCACCTTTTTGGACCGCTAAAAAAACATCTGGATGGTCATCGATTCAAAACAGATGATAACTTGAAGAAGGCAGTGCATGAGTGATTGCAAGGACAAGATAAAACCTTTTATTCTGCTGGAATCCAGGCAATTCCTAGCAGGTGGTGCAAGTGCATTGAGAATGGTGGAAACTACACTGAGAAATTACATTATTAGTTTTGTTAAGGTTTATTCCATTTTGTAAGTTTAACTTGACTCCCCCTAGTAGCTGAGCTTGCCAGGTTGCGCTTGTTTTAATTATTTATGGACAACTTCTTTTTTTTGCATCATCCTTTCCTTTGAACACATCTGACTAAGGTGGTTTATAGAAAAAAAATCCTTTTTGGTGTATTTGTGATATTTATAGAAACAAAACTAGTTTTCTAAAAGAAACTAGAAATAAATTAAAACAATGATATACAGTGGGATGCAAAAGTTTGGGCAACCTTGTTAATAGTCATTATTTTCCTGTCTAAATCGTTGGTTGTTTCGATAAAAAATGTCAGTTAAATATATCATATAGGAGACACACACAGTGATATTTGAGAAGTGAAATGAAGTTTAT
Organism: Polypterus senegalus; assembly: GCF_016835505.1. NCBI lineage: Eukaryota > Metazoa > Chordata > Cladistia > Polypteriformes > Polypteridae > Polypterus > Polypterus senegalus. The sequence goes on along the minus strand of NC_053164.1, from coordinate 157,873,940 downwards.
TGGATTTACAGAAAGTGTGCAATAATTGTTCAAACAAAATCAGGCAGGTGCATAAATTTGGGCACCACAAAAAACAAATGAAATCAATATTTAGTAGATCCTCCTTTTTCAGAAATTACAGCCTCTAAACGCTTCCTGTAGGTTCCTATGAGAGTCTGAATTTTGGTTGAAGGTATTTTGGACCATTCCTCTTTACAAAACATCTCTAGTTCATTCAGGTTTGATGGCTTCCGAGCATGGACAGCTCTCTTTAACTCACACCACAGATTTTCAATTACATTCAGGTCTATGGACTGAGATGGTCAATCCAGAACGTACTTGTTCCTCTGCATGAATCCCTTAGTGCATTTTGAGCAGTGTTTCGGGTCGTTGTCTTGTTGAAAGATCCAGCCCGGCGCAGCTTCAGCTTTGTCACTGATACCTGGACATTGGTCTCCAGGATCTGCTGATACTGAGTGGAATCCATGCGTCCCTCAACTCTGACAAGATTCCCAGTCCCTGCACTGGCCACACAGCCCCACAGCATGATGGAACCACCACCATATTTTACTGTAGGTAGCAGGTGTTTTCTTGGAATGTTAGCGTTTTTTCCTCCATGCATAACACCCCTTGTTATGCCCAAATAACTCAAGTTTAGTTTCATCAGTCCACAGCACCTTATTCCAAAATGAAGCTGGCTTGTCCAAATGTGCTTGAGCATACCTCAAGCAGCTCTGTTTGTGCTGTGGGCGGAGAAAAGACTTTCTCTGCATCACTCTCGCATACAGCATCTCCTTGTGTAAAAGTGCGAATGGTTGAACGATGCACAGTGACTCCATCTGCTGCAAGATGATGTTGTAGGTCTTTGGTGCTGGTCTGTGGGTTGACTGTTACTGTTCTCACCATTTGTCGCTTCTGTCTATCCGAAATCTTTCTTGGTCTGCCACTTCGAGCCTTAACTTGAACTAAGCCTGTGGTCTTCCATTTCCTCAATATGT